>NC_046970.1:23359135-23659135 GCF_009769545.1 Cyclopterus lumpus | reverse complement strand
ACTGAACTCAGTTTGTACTGGTGGTTGAACGAGACCCGACGAGAGGGAAACGGTACAGAACCCGGGCCGCCGGTCTCACCTTGGCGACGGCGTACTCCACGGAGCCGTCGTCCTCGGTGGGACACTTCTGCAGCTTCTCCAGGAAGGCCTCGTTGTACGGCCCCTCCATCTGAAGACGAGTTCTGACGCAGACGGGAAGCGACGCCGGAGACCAGACGGTGGTGCCCCTTCGCAAGTGACGGAATGAGATTTATCTAGACAGACAGCGCGACTGCAGCTTTCTTTCCCCCCTCCCCCGACGCTCGTTAACAGTTACCTCTCCTTGGGGAAGTCCTGCAGGTGCTGCTCCACACGGCGGTACAGAGGGTAGAGTCCTTCAATGTCCAGGGTGTCCAACATCTGAGTCTGGAGGATCCGGAACAAAACGCTGTCGCCGGGTAAACCCTGAGAGCCTGAACACCGGGAGGAGGGGGAGGGGAGATTCAAAAGGTTTAAATCAAGAAGAGCATGTAATGTCTCGCTGAGCATCAAGCTCAACCCAGACAGACAGACAGACAGACATGCATGCAGACAGACAGACAGTTGACCGGAGGGTCCTGACCATTGCTGATCCTCTCCTTGTTGAACAGACTGGCGTCACAGAAGCTCCGTCCTTCTCCCCGTGTGTCCGTCTCCACCTCTCCACCTCCACCACTCAGCAGGGCGTTCACCAGGACCTACACACAGAGAGAGAGACACTTCATCATCTCACCACAGGCAGTCGCTTCCAACCTGGTTAACGACCTCACTCGGGCCAAAAGACTGTTTGCTTGACAGAGAGAGTCCACTCATTAACATCGGTCTGATCACGACCCGAGTGACGAGTCTTTAAACCTTCATGTGAGATCAAGAATTGATAAATAAAAAGTTCTTGTAGCTCTATTTTTAAACGGAGAATAACATACACTTTAATCTTCTCACATCTCTGACTGACGGAGTTTCAGGAAAACGGCGAGACTTTAGAAGGATGTTGAGACTCTTTGTGTTGGTACATTTTAAAAAAGGCACGTTGGGTAGAATCCCCATTAGCGCGATAGCTTTACCTGGATGAAGTTGTTCAGGACCGCTTTGCTGGTCACGTGACTGTTGATCCGGTTGTTTCCGTACAGGAAGTACGGTCTGAGGTGATGCAGCAGGGAGTTCAGGTCCATCGAGTCGTCGCTGACCTCCTTGCTGCTGTAGATGCACTGACCTCCCTGACAGACACATGCGGGGGTTGAATATCTCAGAGCTCTCGTCACGGCTTCGGTTAGAAGAGCAAAGACTGCAGGAGGATCTCAAGCGGAGGTTAAGTTTAGTCTGTTCTGATTCTCCAACTGTATTTCTGCATTTTGAGCTCAGCAGGTCATAAATACTCTTTATAACTTTCCCACGTGTCATAAACACCAATCATTCCGTTCATCGCTCCTTAAACCAGGAGGAGGTGTGTTGATGGACCGGGTTGCTGAAGTCTGCATCGTACAGAGCGAGAGAGGGACGGTTCCGTCTCACCTTAAAGATCTTGAAGTTGTTCTGAGGTTCTTCTATCAGGTGTCTGATGGCAAAGTGCATTCTCTGTCGGTTACTGAACAGAAACGAGAGAACAAGCAGCTTCGTTATGAGCAGCTGAATCTGCAGTGTGGTGGAAGGAATAGTTGCTCAAGTTATTTATGTATAAGAGCTGGATGTGCTTTATCTCACCCTGAGAACAGGTCTAGAGGACAGTACAGACTCGGCCTCTTCCACTTCCCATTGGCCACCTGGTGAGAGAGAGAGAATACAAAAGGGATGAAGGAACGTCAACGAGAGACGGAAGTAATTTAACCAATAAAAAAAGAGTTTGTTCTGTAGTTTTTAGTTGTTTTCCCATCTATCTAGGGAGGAACTTCTGTCTGTGGGCGTGTCCTTCGCGAATCTCAAGTTCATCCGGTAACACGACGGAGGTGCCTTCAAGTTTGGTGCAAAACATTAAGTGTTGTTAAACTTTGAATAAAGTGACCAGCACTGTTTTGCTGCAGCCGGGGGGGGGTACTTGTAGTGTAGTGTGTGTGTACTTGTAGTGTGTGTACTTGTAGTTACCTTGTAGTGTTGGTGCATGCAGAAGCGGCACACTTTGGTCTTGATGTCTTTGCTGACATGTTTGGAGGACGGCAGGAAGCCACATTTGGGCTAAGAACAAAACACACAAAACAGCAGCTGAGTAACACACACACACACAGAGATAGACACACACACACTTAGTCAAACTCATGTGATGTTTGTCTGAGTGATTCACAGGCGAAGATTTCTGAAACTGCTTCTCAGGAGCCAGAACTTCTTAAACCAGTTTTAATACCAAGATGAAACTACAGATCGGCTCAAAAGGAATTAACTTTGTTATTTTTGTGTGTGTGTGTGTGTGTGTATGTGTGTGTGTGTGTACCTTAATCTCAATGCAGAGTGGAGGAGTGTGTGTTGGCTGGTGGAGGATTGGAGACGTCAGGTTGGGCAGACAGAGAGCACAGCCGCTGTAGATGTCCATCACCTTATCACAGCGCCAGGCTGACACACACAGACAGACACAGACACGTTAATTTATCATCTAACCTCCTGAACGAATAAACATGTAAACATTATCAACACGCGTCTCTGTTCTTTCTTTTTCCACCCAGAAGATTACACAAAAAAAAATAAAAATAAAAATGTACCTGGTCTTTGATGTTGAACTTTGATTGACAGCTGTCGCACAAACTCTAGCGGCAGTTTGACCACTTCCTGAAGAGAAAATGAAAACATAAAAACTTAGTTACCAAAGTCACCAAAAACGCAGCTCCGTCTCTGCTGCAGAGTCTCGCGGTTCTCCTCACCGGTTCGTTACGGGTCGATAACGCACAGAGAACTTCTCATGGAGCCAAATAAATGGAGCTATTGAGTCCAACCTCCAGCTCACAGTTCAATCTTAAAAAGTCGGCACCATATGACCGCGGGAACCCTCCGGACGCCAACACTGTCACTCTTTGTTTTCCTGAAATCGCAGCTGCAAGAAAACGGTCTCGTGTTTTGGCCCCGCCCCCCCCCCCCTGATGGGGGCGTGTTCCAATATCGATTCGCTTGAAAACTTTAAATTACACATTTGTAAAAGTGCTTTGAGTCAAAAAGACTAATGAACACTGGCATCTTTGTTGTGTGAGCTGATGCAGACACATTGCCGTGACACAGGCTGGTGTGTGTTGCCATTTTTTTAATGGCTTTTTTAAGCCGTCTTGTCTGCTACCACATAATAAAATGTGATTTCAGTACCTGCTCACCGCCGGTTGAAGTACCATCTCAGCTTGGGTGAGGGTCAGGGCGTCAACACGCCCACAAAAGAGGCGGGGCTTCTCCCGTCTCTTGTGTAAGTAGAGATTCGGTTATTTGTTATTTGCATGCGTTATTCTGCCTCGATGAAAAAGCTCCCGTCCATGGATCTCCATTACAAACAGGAGAGTGATGTAAAACGTGAAGGCAGATTTCGATACTCAAAATACTGGTAATAGATTAATTGTTTGGATTAATTTATTTAAAAATCGGTAAAATAGTCAACAGATTATTCAATAGAAAACGAGTCGTTAGTGGCGGCCCTAATCAATATAGCTGTTTTTGTTTTGCATCAAGTCAGTGTTGGTTGAGGTTGAAAACTTAAAGTTTAGTTTTGAAGGAGGTGAGGTCACATGACCCTCTGTAGGCCACCTGACCCTCTGTAGGCCACCTGACCCTCTGTAGGTCACATGACCCTCTGTAGGCCACCTACCTGACCCTCTGTCGGCCACCCGGGGCTACGTTAGCCCCCACTAGCATAAGTGCTGCATACTCTTCATGTTTTACGGGTTAAAAGGTGTGAACAGAACGCGTCTCACCCCGCTGTGGATGAACTTCTCTCCCAGCAGGCTGCTCATCACGTTGGAGCTGAAGTCCACAATGTTCTGGATCTGCCTGAAGGCCTGCTCCACGGTCTGCCGGACAAACACACGGACCGGTAAACTGCAAGTTAGGACCGGTTCTAAAAGGTGACAGACTTGAATAATGTTGTCAGAGCACTTATTTGAGTCATGTGACCTCTGTGGAAGGCAAACATAAAGGCTTGAATGAGTGCTCTCGTCAACAATCTCTATTCGTGGTGCAGCGGATCATAAAACTCACGGTTCAGATCGTATCGCGGATCAGAGTCACGGATCGGATCACAGATCGGATCAGCACAAAAGAAAACAAAAAAAAGGAGCAAATATAACTTTTACAGATCCCTGATCGTGGGGTTTTTGTTGCCGCCGATGCATATTGTTGTTTGATTATGGCAGCTGGTCTACAAGATACATCGGTGTAAACAAAGAAAAAAGAAAAATCCTTTTACTTTGTTGTAATAAGGAAATGAAAGATTGTATTTTTATGGATTAAAACAAATAGTCAGACGTATTAATAATGTATTATAATCAGTTTAGAGCTTAACGTAAACAGTATAATAATGAATCTCATATCCATTTATGTTGTTGTGAAAACAACTGGATTTAATAAAGTTCCTCACCAACACTACGTTTTACAAGATGTGAACACATCACGGTGACGTTATAATTTACAGTCGCCCAATACTCATTTTCACTGAACGGAGCCTGAACGCATCATAATGTAACTGAACAAAACAATTTAAACATCCACAATTGACCATTTGATCATAAGCTCCTCCCAGATATTTTTCCTTTCTGTGCACTTCTCTCTTAAACTCGTATATTATTTCCGTTGCAGTGTCTCGCCCCGATATCGTGAAAGGTGAACGGCACAAAATCGTGACAGTCCTAGCGACAGTAACCGGGGGGGGGGGGGGGGCTTAGCGAAAGGTAAATTCTTTCACTGATTAAAGTGTGTTCTGCCGTTGTGCTCGTTGACAAATGTTTTCCCGGTTGGACAAACAAATCAACCTGATGGAAGTCAAGTAGACGGACCTTTACCTGCATCAGAATGTTAACAACAACTTCATGTCTACGTGTTCAAAGTAAACCGGCTTCAACGTGACGGCAGCTCAGAGTGAATTTGAATGTTGCGGCTGGGCGAGGCGCCACTCTAGTTTACATTTGTATCCGGCGCTGCGGAGTCAAGCCTTTAAAAAATCTGACCAGGATGTAAGATCCACTGACAATAAACAAAGCCGTGGCTAAATGGAGCACTGAGCCATTACACCGGTTTCTATTGGAGCCGCACTAACAGGTACGAGCTGATGTTATCAGACGGCTCACGGCAGCACGGAGTTCAATTTAAAAAACTCTTGTTCATTGTTGTTGTTACGGAGCGTCTTTGATCCAAAAGCTGAGCCGACACAATGATTTTATTCATCTTGCACATCGAGTTAACTCACACTACACATTTCAATGAATCAGCCAGTTGTGCAATGAGCACTCGCGCCGAGTCCCGACCGATTCGGTCAATTCCAAAAAAAAGGTTTTATTAAAGATTTGCTTTGTAGAAATAATAAGAATGAAGCTGCAGATGGGTGGAGGATGAGGACAGTTTGGTCTGTTTTGAGTATGTGGTTCAGCCACATCATCTAAAACACTGCAAATAATAATTAAAAACAAGCTCATTACGGTTTCACAGCATCGACCCCCTCGAACTGAACATCAAAAAGGAGAATCTACCCTAAATTAGGCCTTAGAATTAAGTTTGTGGGAATAAAAAGATGTAAAGTCTGTCAGAAAGAATAGAGGTTCACACTGAAAACCAATCAAATGTAATCAACACAGAGTATAAGATTCACACAACCTTCTATGTGAACTGCATCAAAATGATTTCATACACACACACACACACACACACACACACACCTGTGGTGGGTTCTCAGAGTCCTCGGCCGGATACTTGAGGAGGCGCAGAACTCTGGAAAGCTGCAAGAACAGAAGAGAAGCTCAGTTGGGATCTGGTCGCAAAAAGAAGTCTGGTTGTATAGAAGTCTATGCTTCATGTGTTAAAGCTGCATTATCTCTCCTGACCACCAGGGGGCAACTCCTCTGGTTGTATAGAAGTCTATATAAATGACTACTTTTATTGATGTATTCCCTCAGTAAACATGAGTTTTTGGTCTCAATCTCTAGTTTCAAGTCTTCTTCAATACAGCGTGATGTTCATTTAGTAAATTATGGTCTAAAAACACACAATAAAGCAGGGTATGCTTTAGGGCGGGGCTCCCATGTGTTGCTACTACACTGATCTGGCAGTTTTAAGTGTTTTCACCTCATTAAAGTTAATTGTAAACTTCTTGTCTCATTAATCGTTTGGATGAACTTCGCTCCACCTTCTTGGCGACGGCTAAACTTCCGAACTCGAGGCTCCGAGCCGACGGGTGACGTCGCGGTGACTGCGTCTGCTTCCCATAAACAGTCCACGGTTTTAACTAAGTGTCTCTGATTGTCTGGAGAGCTTTTTCAAAACAATACAATGCATGATGGATTAACTGTAAGAATGCATGACGGTGCCGTCTTCTGTCAGCATTTGGGTGTGTCCACGTGGAGAACATCGATGTACACGGGATTAGGACGACAGAACAAATATCAGGATGAGTAGTCGCGAGTCTCTACCACATTGCTAATCCGGTTATGCAGGAAAGCAGACAATGTGGTAACCTGTACTGCCGTAAACCGGTCACAGTGAAAGTGACATTTACACAGTATATCGGTAATAAAATGTATTAATCCCTTAATTATGTTAAAGTGTGTCGTTGACACAATGCGGTGAGTTTTTTTTTTTTTTTTTTCTCTCAGCTCAAATTTGTCTACATTTTACAGTCAAATTTTTGGTGGAAGCCCGAAACAAAACTCATGATTATAATAGTATAGAAAAAAAGTAAATCCAATATGAATGGAGTTATCTACACCTGCAGGGAAGGTCACTAGCTATGTGAAATGTGTCTCTTGTAGTCACTTCATCATTCATCTTTCACCGCTGGCTATACACCCAGTCACATTCCCTCTTGCGTAATAACCTGTTGAATGAAAGGTGTAGTTTGGTTTGGCCAATAAAGACGAAACATAAGCTTATGTTGTAATACCGTGTTGTATTCGACCATTGTGGTTACAAACGGATGAGCAGGACTGATTACCGAAATATTAGAAATTTGTATTTAATATTACATTACATGTCATTTAGCTGACGCTTTTATCCAAAGCGACTTACAATAAGTGATAATATGATATGGTGTAATAGCCATATAACATGGTCATTTTAACCACAACATCTTTGCCACCAGACAATTCTATCGATATTTTCATCCACCCACAACATTTATTTATATTTATATCGCCTCATCTCACACTAGACCTTTCTGAATTGTAGAATTCACCGTTTGGAACAAATATTGATATTAAAAAAATAAAAATAAAACTTTTAGGGTGCAAACTTTATATACGACATCTGAGAATAAGCAAACTCTAGATTGCAATGAAACACAAACTTAATGCTGTTTAAGGTTGTTTTACTTATTCAATAAAGATATTAATCTGTAAAAAAAAAAAAAAGTTTATTACTATCAACAATGAGGGGGGGAAAAGTGGGAAATATTCTATATATAGATGACATACCTGCAAAATATTCCTAAATTATACATCTGATGAACACGTTGCTTGTATTTAGGCTCAGAGCGTGTTTCATACTAACTTAAATGCATCTCCATCTGTTGTATCAGGGTATAAAAACTGTCAAGAACTGTAGTTTCTGACCAAATAAGTACCGATTTAAATATGTGTGCATAGATTATCCTGTTCGGGACAAAGTTCTCGTGTTCAGACACCATGTGATCCTTCATTGGTTCAGTAGAACTGCATGTTCCTTAAAAGTAGAGCATCTGGAATAAAACGTGGATCATTTCCCTTCCACTCCATTTTAAAAGTCAGTAAACGGCCACATTGGATTAGCTACATAAAACCCAAAGGAGTAAGTCAAATGTAAACAATTTTTTTTTTTTTTTTAAAGCCCAAGAAAGCGTGACAGCTCGTGAGCAGAATGTTACAGAACCGTGACGTCATACCCGCCTCATAACGTGTAACCGGTTGCCCAACGACAACTTGACTGGACCTGCGGGTCCCGTTATAGGCAAGCGAAGTGCTGACTGCAACCAGCGAGGCTGCTAACGGCGACATTAGCTTCCCCGTTAGGACCTCCGCTTACATTGTACGAGCCGTGACGTCACCCGGTCAGTCCGTAACACTGACCGGACGTGAACGCGTGCGTGACTTCTGCCAACCGGCGGTGGGTTTTATCCGTTTGTTGTCGACTCTGTAACCATCTTTTTTTTCTCTCCTCGTTTTAACTCGTCGGTTGCTAGCGAGCCGGCTAAGCTACGCGGCTAGCTACGTAAAACCCTGACAGTTTGACGTAAAAAAAAAAAAAAACCTCAGTTGAGAACAGATATTTAAAAGTGTCCCAACGGCCGCTGGAGTTAACGTAAAGTGTGACGCGGTCGGTCGGTGTCCCCTTTCTCCTCTTAAACTCTGCTACCGCTTTAGCACGACTTGTGTCGGCTTCGCGGTAGCTTCGCCTCCTCACCTGGACGTGTGAGACCACCAGGCTCTTGTTTCCTTCTCCGTGATACTTCCACTCGTTCTCGTCCATTTTGTCCGGTTCCATCACACCGACGAGGACAAACTGAGTTCCTGTTAACCTCCAGAAAGTAACAGAAAGACGTCACAGTAACATACAAGTACGCCGACCGGTGCTGCTAGCAATACTTCAGAAGTACCGACTGACTTCTTCTTCTGCTGCTGCAAGTGGACGAGGTTACCGAGAAATGTACTGCTTCCGGTTAGGGCTTCAAAATAAAGTGTGTACATTTTAAGTTGAGTATAAAGTCAAGGCTTACGAGAAGAGAGTCGTAACTTTATGAGAAAGAAAAAGTCGTATAACAAGAACAGTTATAATTTCGTCAAATTAGTGAAAAGTCAAAAATTGAGAATACAATTTATATATTCTGAGTTATGTAATGTTTAACTTAAACATGTGTAATGTTTAAGTTTAAAGTCTTAATTTAACAGCAACATTTCTTTATTTTTGTGCTTTTGGTTACATTTTTTAACTATTTCCGGTTGTACTCTCGTTGACTCCGTCAGGCTTGACTGTATGATTGATTGACAGGTTGATGGACCGCTCCCCTGTAACCGGTATCCACTGACGCCCCGCCCACTCCACTTTGATTGGTCGGAGCCGGTAATCGAGTGGATTGGACAAGCGGAATGGGTGGGAGACAAAAAAAACTTAATTTATTTTGGACGGCGGAGTCAAATGACGTCATAGGATCCAGAAGTGGAAACGTACAGTAGGTCATGTGATTTATGACTAATACCTTCATTTAAACGACAAAGACGAGAACATTCCTCAGCTGCAGAGGAAAAGTACAGCTTTTGGGGGAATAACTCAAGAGTTTTTCAAAGTACCTGCAAGCAGTCGGGTTAAAAAATAAATAATAGTTTACTTGTTCTTACCTACATTCTATGCTACTTTATTCTTAATTCGGAGGGAAATATTGTAATTTCGACAGCTTTGGTTCCTAGTTACCTAAAGGTGAAGACTTATAAAACATATAAATGATGAGCTTATATAACGTGATGCATTGTTATATATCTAACTTCCCAACAATAGTACAATTCCCCTTATAATAAATATAAAACAGGATTGTGTGCTCTCTGTATTGGAGATAAATCATCTTGGTGCAGCTTTCAGTTAATTTAGTCACGTACAACTGGATAAAATACTACAAGACGAGTACAAATGCTGCATTCAAAAGGTAAAAGTGCAGAAGTATTAGTACTACTGTCTGTAGTTTAATCTGTAACAACGGACCACATGTTATACTGAACGTATGTTTTGTGTAAATTTATAATTTTAAAAGTAACAAGTAAATTTAGCTCCTAATAAAGTGCATAAAAAAAAATCTCGTTTGGTAGTATAAAGTAGAACACAATTAAATACTCAGTAAAAATATGATTTAGTCCAAAACAAGTTTTTACTGAGTTATGAATAACGGATGCTTCAAACCACCCGTGAGACTTGTTTTAACTGTTACCGTCTAAATATAAATACTTTTTAAAAAGTGAATCATCGTTGTATTTTTTTTGACACAAAGAGGGAATCTGCCTCAGAAACCACACAGTTATTTACAAATCAAAATGTTTTAATACGTATAAAAACGAAGAAAGACACACACACACACACACACACACACACACACACACACACACACACACACACACACACACACACACACACACACACACACACACACACACACACACACACACACACACACACACACACACACACACACACACACACACACACACACACACACACACACACACACACACACACACAACACAACACACACACACACCACACACACACACACACACACACACGGCGTTCTATACATGATGAATCCTACAGAAAAAAGAGGACGCGTGATTTCTACCGCGACGGCTTTAAACGCCTCACAATCTCTTTTTTTTTTGTGGGCTCCGGGTCAAGCGATCCGGGGTGGAGGAGGAGGTCTTCTGGGGTGGAGGAGGTCTTCTGGGGTGGAGGAGGAGGAGGAGGAGGTCTTCTGGGGTGGAGGAGGTCTTCCGGGGTGGAGGAGGTCTTCCCGGGTGGAGGAGGAGGAGGTCTTCTGGGGTGGAGGAGGTCTTCCCGGGGTGGAGGAGGAGGAGGTCTTCTGGGGTGGAGGAGGAGGAGGAGGTCTTCCGGGGTGGAGGAGGAGGAGGAGGTCTTCTGGGGTGGAGGAGGTCTTCCCGGGTGGAGGAGGAGAAGGAGGTCTTCTGGGGTGGAGGAGGTCTTCCCGGGGTGGAGGAGGAGGAGGTCTTCTGGGGTGGAGGAGGTCTTCCGGTGACGGCGTGCTCTGGAGGAAACAGGCAGCACATCCGGCCGGCTGCTCGCTCACAGTCTGTTTTTCCTGTGTCTCTCGGTCTCGGCCCGTCCCGCGGCTCCTTTCACAAAAGGGACCCGGCGGCGATCAGTCCATCCCCCCGAGGTCGTGTTGTTTGTACGACTGCGACACCAGACTCCCTGCAGAGGAACACACCGCGCACACAATGTTCTCCTTCCATTAACCGGGTTTGAATAACGGTCTTATCTCAAACAACAGCTGGACACCGGGAGCTAATTAAAGACAAGCGACAGAGGAAAGTCATACTCACCACTCGGCTTTAGAAACACGTTCTCCCTTTAACACCGACGCCGTTTTCACTCACTGATCAATACTAGCCACCGTTCATAAAACTCAAAACACTTTCCGCGAATGTTTCAAGCTGCCGGAGAGGCTTTTAATGTGAAAAGGTCTGTGCAGGAAGTGTTGGGGTTTCATTGAGAAGTTCAGAGAAGCGAAAGTGTTGAATAGTTTGGAGTGATAGTGGTGATTTTAGGAGATTATATTTTTTTAAAAAGGAATAGTTCAACATTGTGGGAACGACGTGACGTTCAGGTGGCTATCGATCGTGTGAGTGCTGGAGGCGGGGCTTGGTTAGCCTAGCTTTGCATAACCTGCATGCATCTGTAAATCTCACTCATAAACATATTGCATCTTTTTGTTTGTTTACATTAATGACAAACAAACAGCCGCGTTGCAGCTTCCTGAAGCCCTGTTGCCATAGTGACGTTGTCATCGCGCAGAGACCAAAACCAAAACACGTGCTCACCGATTGCATTTGGCCCCAAAAAGAGTTTGCATTTTTTTTTTCCACTGTTGTTTTTTTTTTTTTAACAATATAAAAATACGTTGCAAATGAATTTTGAAGCTTTTAAGTGTCAAAAAAAAAAAAAAAGACAACGTTTGTTAAATTAGACGACTGAACACTGGAACACGAGTTCTTCTTCTGTTCGGTGGCGGCGCTCCGCATGCTGCACATCTGTATTGTTCACAGAGCTATTGGGCAACATCATTATGGATGGAGTTCAGACATCAATACTGACGACGACATGAACATCTCTCCCTGACACACACACACACACACACACACACACACACACACACACACACACACACACACACAACCACGTCACATGACAAGCCCAGGGAGCGAGGTGGGAGTGGGAGCAGGAGGGTCAAAGGCCAAGCAGGAAGTAGACTAGCCAACTAGCCCGCGGTGGGGAAACAAGCTGCACCATCCCACCCGCAGCCACGTCAACACCCCATCTGACAACTACAGGCGAGGCAGAGGTCAGTAGAGGTCAGTGGAGGTTATGCAGTCTTAAAGCCACAGTCTGGGGGGGATGACAGAGGAGTCGCTTGAAAATTGAGCTCCTGTGTGATCGGATTATGTGGAGATGTTTGAGTGGACACGTCCTGCATGTCCGATTGAGACACGTGTAAGATTTAGCCAAAAATCTGAACTGTGAGCATGAAGAGGAACTCGAAGAAACACCTGCAGTCGAAAAGGTTTGCCCGGTTTGATCAACTTCCAGGATGTAATTCAGCTCCGTATCATCGGCCTTTGTTTCACTACACAAAACACACTAAAAGAAATAACGGAGAGAATTCCAAGTATCAAAACGTCTCGGCGACTGCAGGGCGTCGACTTCCAGGAACAAGAAGGGGAAGCAAACAAAATAGTGGATTCATCGTTTCCCCTTCAACATGATGAAATCCAAAATCAGTGTTTAATAAGAAAAACAATCTCAACTATGAGACCGTGACTTCTCTTGTAATGCATAATATTTTGGGGCCGTATCCCCGATCACCATACCAACAGGACATTATCTCATTTGATGAAACACCGGTCTGACGCACGGTGAAGAGTGTGTGTTCCTGCCTCCAGACTGTGGCTTTACATCATGCAACGGGGTCTGCGCCAGTGAGCTGTGTGTGGGGGGGTGGGGTGGGGGGGGTGGAAGCAGTACAGGGAGACAGGCCGCGCTGGCGAGGTGTCAGTCAGACTGAGCAGAGCTCCCAGACCGAGCAGCAGCAGGGCCGGTGGCGTTCTTACCTGTTGCCAGGCCCCCCTCTGCCCTGCCCTTCATCCCTCCTCCTCCTCCTCCTCCTCCTCCTCCTCCTCCTCCTGGGCCAGAGCTGCCCAGCGCCTCCACGGGGAAGGAGGGCCGTTCGCCCCTGTAGGGCTTCGGCCTGAAGGGGAAGTCTTTGTCTTTACCTTTGGAGCCTTTGGGCCGGCCTGCTGTCTTCTTCTTGGACTTGCCGTCCCCCTTCACTCCCAGCAGGGGGTGCACCTCTGGGGACCGAGAACAACAAGTACCGACAGTCAAATTAGGGTTCGTTCAGTGTACTTATGCACTAAAATGTGCTCACATTGTAAATTCATCATATTGCACATTTCCACTATTGGCAACACATGACTTTTTTTCATTGTATTTTGCTAATTTAAAAGAACAAGTGCGAGCCGACAATATGTTTTTACATCTAACTTTTAGGGGAAAGCCAGACTACGCTGGTTTTGTTGAGTTTTATTTAGTTTCTGTCGAGTTTGCATGAAGTCTGAGAGTTTGGTAAAAGAGGGAAACTTAAATCTAGAAGGTGTTCAGTTGAATATTTCTATATTCTATTTTTATTATAAGGAAAAAAAGGTGTCAGAATCTTAACTTTGTTAGTTAGTTTTGTTTATTTATCAGACAAAAGAAAACTAACAGAGTGTGTGTAACCAAGTGAAGTCGACAAAGCACTTTGTTACACACACTCTGTTAGGGGGCGTGGCCTGTTTTAATATATCGTCCAAACCTAACTTACACTAGTTCAGTACATTCTTTTCTGCAATAATCCAAATGGCCGACAAAAATCCGTCCCTCCTGCCGCACTCTTATTGCATCTTCTGGGGCGATTTACTGCCGACTCACCGTCACTGGGCACCCCCTGCAGTTCAATGGTGGTAGTGCGAGCCTTCTTCTTGGTCGGGCCTCCTTCGGACGAAGGCTGCCGCTGCTTCTTGTCGCCTGCGGCCAACGCCTCCTCCGGGGCGGCGGTCTGGACCGCGGCGTCCGGCGGGGGGCCGAAGGGGTTTTCCTCTGGATCCTCCACCTCGGGGGCGATGGGCAGGTACAGCAGGGCCTTGTAGTCCTCCAGCTCCTCGTCACTACAGGACAACAAACACAGGCTGTAGTGGAACACTGGACCACGAGGCGCTCCGGGCCGAAGGGGGTCGATGATTCAGGGCGACGTGGACCGGATCAGAGAGGGAACCGTTGTTATTCACCTGCTGCAGAAAGCAACTATGGGGTCAACTGTGGTGACGTCCACCTCCTCGTCCTCCGCAGCGTCTGCGCCTGTAACGCGAGCACAGGTTAATGTCTGAGAGAACCCACGAAACCAGGAAGACCAGTACACCTGGCGCCAAACCAGTGGCGTCGCATTCTAATGGGGTAAATGCAGGTGTGCGTCATAGGGAGGATGTGTGAGTGACCGCTTTATAGGAAGCGAGTGTACAAGAAATAAATGGACTTCGCTGTGTTGGATTAACAGGAAATGCATCGTAGAAAGTATGATTTTGGCTTTTCAACAACAAAATGTATCCTGCAGAGATGTTTTCTGGAGCCATTCACGAGTTGACTTAATGTTTCACGCCGTGAGTAAATCTTCACATTCCTCTGTGCATTGCATTGTGGGACATCAACAGAACACTGAAAATCTAATACATTTAGCCTGCTTACGGCCATTTTAGTTTGTTATTATTATAACATAAGTGGATTGTAGACGTCGATTGAAGACTTTGCTCGAAAGTATTTACATTTCTCTGCTTTCTCACCAGCATTGTGTCGTATAATTTGTTGCGTGCGCTGCTGTAACCTACCTGTCTGCTCGGGTTCACTCTTGTCTTCGTCCTCGATGTCGAACTCGGACTCTCGCTCCTCGTACTCCACGTTCTCATCCAGCTCTTTGAAGTCCGGAGCGAAGGCGCTCCAGTTTTCCTGCAGACAAACCAAATCAGTCGCACGTCGATCACACACGCCACGCGTTCTTTTACATCGCATATTCAGAGTGTCTTCCATGTACATCCAGCCTTCATTGTCACCGTCTACATACCACTTGGTTCTGAGCCCAGATGGACACCACTCCGCTGGAGATGGAGGCGATGATCGGACGGACAGGATGCCACTGGAGAAAGGTCAACGGTGAGATGGGTAAGTTATCCGATTGTGTTGAAGTGTTGCGTCATTGTTTCGGTCTCTACGCAGAGGTTCTGTGTTCTAAATATTTGTTAACATCCTTACAGCAACATCCAGCAGCAGCTCTCCTCTGGTTCCATGGAGGATCTTCACCAGGTTGCCGATGCTCTTCTCCCAGATGTAGAGGGCGTGCTGCCGGGCGGAGCCGGCCACGATGTACTCGCCATCGCCAGAGAAACAGCAGCGCTTCCACGGAGTCCTGAACACAGAAGACACCGGTAGGGGACATGAACCCAAGGAGATCGGAAAGAAAAGATGGAGACGATGCAATACAAGAGCTCAGACCAGGTTTTTACACAAGCAGTAATGCAAGAGGGCGATGGTGAAATCGCCGAACTCGAGGCTTCAAAACAGCGGCCCGCAAACCAACAGGCGGCGTCCGCTTCTTGAATACGGATCGATAGTCGAACCACAAGAAAGCTCGGCAATTCCACCGCTGCAGTTCCCCCACGTGTGTCAACATACCGGTTTACCAGGTCCTGGAGTTTCTGCATGGGTTCAGGCTCACCGTCTCGGCCACAGGTCATTATCTCCCTGCCATCGTACACCCTGATGATCCGGTCTGCTGTGTTTATGAGGAAGCAACTGCACAGAAAACAGGACAGTTGAACAGAACGTGAGCACAGGAGGAGCTCTGCTGCCCCCGCCGGAGCGTTTAACGTGAGTTCTGTCTTCTTCGGATCGTGTGTACAAACTGTAAAGTGAATCTGTTGTTCAATCAACACCGAGTAGATAGATCGATCGTGTCACAGAGCAAAGAGAACTGCAAATGGTCGAGAGCTTAGGGCTGTCCCCGTTTCCTGAAAATCTCATTAGAATGCGCCAAGCGATCAAGCTGCTAGTGAAGGCTCAGAGCGCCCCCTGCTGGAAAACAAGGCCCACTACCGTGTGTGACAGACAGTACATTTTTAATCTGAACAGATCATTATGATATCAATTTTTTTTTCTAGAAACCAAGAGACTTCCTGTTGCCTCTCACCTGCCCTTCCGTGCAAATTCAATAGATTTGATGGCAGTGGTGTTGCTGGTGCCCGTTGTCACTCTGAAGGAAGCCACCAGCTCCTGAGTGTTTGTGTTCAACACCAGAATCTGCAAACAACAGAGAGAGAGCGAGAGAGAGAGAGAGAGAGATATGATGGTGAAGGAAGACAGCTTAGACTGTAAAATGGGAGTGGAGAGAAATTCACAAATGTTTTGGTGTTCATGAAACCGTTATTTCATCTAATCAGCAGCATAACAGTGCAGGTGTAAATTGGTGCAGTCCGTGTGGAGGTGTGTTATCTGCATCCTAGTGTCTTTTTATATATTCTATCACTGGACATTTTCTAGATGTACAACTTAAAGCGCTCGGCTTTAAAATTCCGATGTACCTGTGCTGTGTGGAAATACAGTCACGTGATTGAAAGGTGTAAATAAAGTATGTTCTGACCTTTCCTTTGGCGTTGCCAGTGTAGATGAACTCCCCCCGCCTGTCGAAGGCCGCCACCACATTCAGGTCGGAGTCGTCGTCAACAGGCAGCACGACGTGTTTGGAGTCTGACAGAGTGAGCAGCACCGGGGCGGACTTCATGGGACACACCAGCACCTTGTCCCTGAATCACAAAACAACATGCATTGTTTGTACAGCGTAGCAAAGTGCATCAACTTGACTTGCGACTGATTAAACTGTCCGGCTCACTCACATGTCTCTCGGGTGGCACTGCAGTTTCAGGATCGGTGACGGGAAGCGGAACCTCTGGTCACAGTCTCCCGTCAGGACGTCCCACTGCGAGACGATGTTGTCTGTGGAGGCACTCACCAGCTTGTGACCGTCACGACTCCAGCTGCACACACGCAAATATATATTTATATATATATTCATCGAGTCATCATTCAAATGTTATCGGGCATGATGTGTGCATGCAGCTGGTGGATGTGTATCTCCCTATGCGTTCCTCACCATAAAGAGCAGACCGGGTGGATGTGGGCGCTAATGATTTTGGCGATGCCCCGCGTGAGGAAGTCCCAGATGACGATGCGTCCGTCGTTGCAGCCCACGGCCAGCAGGGTGCCCCAGCGGTTGAAGGTGCAGGTGAGGGCCATACTGATACAGTCCAGAGTGCCATCTGCCTCCTAAAAAAAAAAACACACAAATAAACAGCCAGAGAGTTTGCATCAGTCCGGGAGCTTTAATGTTCCCTCATTAAAGGATTTAGATGTAGATGAAGAGCCGGTGACTTACCTCTGGATAGTTCTGCCCGAACGATTCTATGAGAGAAATATGAAAGACGGCGTGATGAGAAACATTTAAAGAGACAAAGCAACATTCGTACAGGATGTACTTCAGTGCCAGTTGACTCTGAAACACAACATCCAATTCAACATGGTACAGGTGTTCTGTGTGGTGCAGCAGAGTACATGGAATAGCAGTAGAATCCAGGATGTATGCATTTTTACAGAGATAACTTCTACTAATCTGAGATTAAAGTACATTATCAATGTCAAACACATGAGGAGATAAGCTTGAGTATGTCCGACACTTCAACTACAAACAATTAAATTGAATATTCACCAGAAAGAAGCAGGAAATTATCCATGAGTAAAGTGAGAGAAATCCCGATGTTTAATCCAAAGTCTGAGCCAGTAATTCATAAGAAAGAACTGTGTGGACATTTACAAGCAAAAAACATTTACTCATTAAATAGTTCACCAACAAATAAGGTGAAGTAGCAAATTTACTTGAAACACGTCCTTCAGATGATCCAAAATGTATTTTCAGGTTAATGAGAAACCTTCGTAGACGGTATTTATCTGTCGATTCCCTATTCTTTCAATGTTTAAAGATGAAAGACGGGTTCCAGACATTGTACTAACAGTCTTATTGTGTAACTATTTCACTATTTAGGTCTACTTACAAAACAGGACTTTGACAAGTCAAAACTAGACTAGTTTAAAAAGTAAACTACACAGACTGTTTAAAGTCCTAATTTACATAATCCTATATTTCTGACTCAGATATAAGATTAACCTCACTCCATCCAGATCGTTACAAAACAGCTGTAGATAAAAACAAAACATTTTAGACATATCAGACCAGATTAGCACATAAAATCAAATATTAGGCTGTTGTCTCTTTTTAAACTTTATTATCTTTATGGAAACAGAACACTTTCCATCTGCATGATTTTCAATCCATTTTGTTGCCGTTTTCTTTCATCCTCATTTTCCTGAATATAAACAGTTGCTCGCTGTCATGAGGACCAGCTGTAGGTTTTATCGCCACACCAACAGGTGCAATAAATAATAATAAACATGGTGAATATAATAATAAAAATAAGGAAGGTAATATCCTGTACTTTCTGAGTTAACATTTAAATAGAATAACAATGAGAGATACCATGTCTGGAGGCTAACATTAGCCGAGCAGCTACGGCTGCTTCCCTTGTTTTAACCTACGTTTAAAGTTAAATACAGACTCAGCCGATACACTAAAAAACAAATTACACTTTAAATTAAAGACTAGCAGAGTGGATATACTAACAGATGTTTTTATTTTATTGTATTTGACTCGTTTTGAGTGATGGTAACGAGCTAAGCTAACCGCCAATGCTAAACACAACAAGCACACAACGTTATCTTTGAGATAAATATATAAATATATAAATGTATAGTCTGGTTCATTGGAAAAAAGACATTTAAATGCTAATTACCGAGCAGCTCTATGTTCATTGTTGGACGACTGAAGACTCGTATTTACTTTCTGCTTCGCGGAGCGGAGAGACTGGCGCCGAGCGTCCAGTGAGGACCCCAAACAAGGCGTCGTCCGATGTGCCTGAACAGAAAGGAAAGCGATAATATTCTGTTGAAAATAAACGTTCAAATATAATGATAGAAAGTACATATTCCTAAGTATTGTACTCGTGCGCAATTTGTAGGTACTTGTTATTATCATGTTATGCTAGTTTATACTTTTACTCGACTACATGTATCTGAATACATCAGTGACGAGTTTATTGATAAAAAATATAATGAATGAATAAATTAGTTGTTTCATCTAGATTACAATTTATTTTATGTTTATACACATTGATTATATTTTAATTATTTATTTATAGTATTTTTAATTAGCTTATTCTTTATAATGTTCCTCTCAAAATGTATTTTATGTAAATGTTGATGCTAATAATAGTGTTTACTAAGATTTTGAATGCAAGTATTTTTACACTGTGGCTTCCACCATGGTCTTTTTTAATTAAGATGTAATACTCTTTTGACTCACTTAAGTTTCTATTATTATTATTATTATTATTCCTGTTATTGTAATTGTATGTCTGTGAGGTTCAGGTGCCATGTTATATTTCTATTCTATTCTATTCTGTTCTAGTGAAGATAAGGTGCTGCCAACATCACTCTGCAGCACTTGACCCTTGTCTATTTCCACTATCTTTAACTTTATGGTCCCGACCTATATGTGACAGGCCTGCATGGAAATCCGAGTGTGTGTGTGTGTGCGTGTGCGTGTACGTGTGTGTGTGTGCGGCACATGCTAGTTTACACATGAGTCTCTCTTACCATCTACATCAGATATCAGAAACAATCGGTTGTAGCCCGAGGTGCTGGATCCAGATCCGGTGCTGGATCCAGATCTGGATCAAGAGTTGGATACGGAGCTGGATCAGGAGCTAGATCCGGAGCTGGATCCGGAGCTAGATCCGGAGCTGGATCAGGAATTGGAGCTGTATCAACAAGCGACTTCCTGTTTTCACAATAAAGGCCCAAAACAAATTTGCTTGAGGTTCTGAAAACCGTCATAGTGGCATCTTTTACTGTGGAATCAAACAGCAGCGAGTTAAGAGACGACTGATAGACAAACACACATGTACTTATTTCCTGGTTAGAAAGCAGACATAACAAAAAAGATACTAAAAAAGGTTCTGTTCATGTATTTTAGACTCTGTGTAAACACACTGACTGTCGCTGAACTTGGATTTTTCTCCACAGAAAACCGTAGTCTCAAGATGTGTCAGTTTTCATATCAATAAGATTTGTTCAACATTTCTTTATCGTGTCGGAGGCACTACTTTCCCTCAGTACCTTGTAATAGTCACTTCCCTTCATTCCTCCTTCAGAGACATTACAGAGAAAATACCAAACAACTCTGAGGGACCTTATATGTTGCAGCACTTTATGCCCCAAAGTTATGTTATTTTTTTCGTATTCTAAATATACGTATCAAGACAATTAAACAAGTAATAGCAATGATGTGAATAAAGAGTGAGTGAGTGAGTTTTTTCATGCTTTCAAATAAACCTCCGGATGCCACGCTTCCCCAGTAGTTAAACCAACCTAAATCTCATTAAGTGTATACAACCTCTAACATTAAGGCCTCTCTCATCTCGCCGAGACAAAGATGCTTTTTGTTGTTTTCCTCTCGACACCAGAACATGAATTGATTAAAAAATAAGCATCTGAAAGTGTTTTCTTGGTAGTGGGCTGATTCAAAGACCTTGTGTGTTTATTAAAAATGAAAATAAAGGTTACATTATAAATGTAGATCATTTTTATAACTGGCTAATGACTCCTGGAAAGAGACGTTGCTGTTGAGTTTATCAAATGCTCTGTTTGAGTACCACATCCAGAGCGCTGTAAAGTAAAATTACATTGGAGAGAAGGCATAGACACGCTTACGGCTGGTATCTCCAAAACTAGGCAACTCTCACAAAAAAATAATCTAGATGCATAAAAAGGCACTGACAAGGAAGCCATGTTTAATTGGAGGGGTGAACTGCCCCTTTAAATTGATGAATTGAATTGGTAAAAGTACTTCTTTTTTTTACAGTGTGGTATCAGTACTTTTATTATTATTTATAATAATAATAATAATACATTGTATTTGTATCACGCTTTAAAAGGTACTCAAAGGCACTTTACATGGTAAAAACAGAAACGATAAAAGCAATATAAACAAGAGAGATTACGCAACAGTAAGAAACACATAACACCTCGTCACCGAGACGAGCTTTAATCTGAAGGGGTGGGAACGGAAGTCCAGTGCGTTGTCGTGTGTGTGCGTGTGTGCGTGTGTGTGTGTATGGGTGCGTGACTATTGAAGGCGCCACGTCGGCAGAACCAGCAGGCTGAAAAGAGAGCTGCGTAGCTCAGCCTGTGACCGACCGAGAGGGAGACGAGAAGTTACGAAGCAGCGGGTTGGAGTCACTTTGTAATGCGGTAACAGCGAGAAGGACGAAGGACACGAAGAAGAAGGACACGGAGAAGGAGGCGAAGAAGGACGCGAAGAACGAGGCATTGGTAGTCCGAGCAGCAGGTCTGAAAACGCAGCATTTCCAGGGCAGAGTTTTGGTTTCGCAGGCTGAAACAGAAGCTGTCTCAAGTTCCTCCGCCAGGTGTGTTCCGAGGACCGAAGCACTGGGAACAATGGTGAAGGTAAGAAGTAACATCCACATGCATGTTTGAACACGAGCGAGTGTGTGTGTGTGTCTGTCTGTCTGTCTGTCTGTCTGTCTGTCTGTCTGTCTGTGTGTGTGTCTGTGTCTGTGTCTGTGTGTGTGTGTGTCTGTGTCTGTGTGTGTGTGTGTGTGTGTGTGTTTTTTAAAGTCAGCTCTTCAGCCTGCAGGCTCCACGAGTGATGATGTGGAACTTGAGAGTGTGTGTGTGTGTTTGTTAAATGTTAATAGGTGGATCCCCTGCTTCAGTGAAACGTGGCCTCTTCCTCTCTGAAGAGTGGCTTTCTGTCCTGCTGCCTTTTTTTTTTTTTTTTTTAATCGAGGCGTCACAGCTTCCTGCCGATGTTCCTCTGAGCCAGCAAGTCCTCGTTTTGATATATAAAAACACCCCCCTTTACTTTCTCTTAGCATGAGTTTTGGTTCCCAGGATCAACATCTATCAGATAACGTGCACAGCTGGAACCCCTTTTTGGGGGATCTGGGCCACAAGAAGAGGAAAAACAGGGGGGCGGTTCATATTCTAGGATGCAGTGTGTGTGTGTGTGTGTGTGTGTGAAGTGTTCGTTGGTTACGAGCCTCTACGTGTCATTTTATCATCAACCCGCCACCGTTGTGTTGCAGTTTCTCGCCTCGAGGCTTCGTACGAAGGGTGATAAAGGTCATAAAGGTGAAGACCGCTGACCTACAGGGACCACGCCAGGTGGATCTGCTGCTGGTGTTCAGTGGAGTTTACTATTTATTTATTTATTCTACTTTTATCAAACGAGCAAAAAAAAAAAAAAAAAAGGCCCAACATTTTATCGCGATTCCATCCTCGGGGACTTAAAAAGGGAATATTGTTTTATTTTAATATTGTTTTTCGTAGAAATAAAGATGTGCAAAGGCCAAATAAATGGGGCTGAAGTGAATTTAAAGAGCTCCTTTACAGCGTGATAAGTGTCTCCAGATAATTACATGTTTAAATACAACGGTGACTCCAGACGGTTGTTTTTTTAGATCCGTCATGCAGTTGAAGTAAATGGAAGTTCTTGTACTGAATGACAGGGTTTTAAATTCCATATATATATATATACACACACACTTTATTGTATCGGGTTGTTTTGTGTTCGCGTACAGATTGCCAGAGGGATGCCTTTTTTAAAATACTTTTGGGGAGGGGGGAGGGCTGGATATCAACATATTTCTTTACTTTAACAAAACACTGGATCCTACATTTCCCATAATGCATCTGGACAGCATCTTCCACGAGAACCTTCCTGCCAATAATCACCCAAAGTCTTTTAAACTCCACGCCTCCAGTTTCTAAGCCAGTCTTTATTGGAAATTTGAGTTTAAGCTGAGAACCCTGATGACGTCACTCTGATTATGTCTAAATTAAAGAAATGCAGTCTTAAATATTGAAATCGGGATCTCTCTGCTCAAAATAATAAAGACCATATTTAAAGCCAGACTTCCGGCGTACGTCACATATTTTAGCGCGTTCAGACTGAAGAAACACTTTCTTTCCCTTGTTTTCCAGAATGTGAACAGCGTTAACGTGGAGCCCCAGCCAGGGACCAGCATGGCCCCGGACGAGGCTGAGCCCGTCGACGGCGAACCTGCAGAGGGTAAGCAGTGGGGCGAAGCACCCGAGGGTGCCGCTAAACGCTAAGACATCAGCAGGGGGAATATGGTGCAATCCGCTCTCTCGTGTTGCCTGCCGCTATTTGGGAAAGTGTTGATTCAGCCAGGGGAGTCGGCCTGTTTGTATAAGAGCTGCTATTTGTGTCTCCGAGACACTTTAACATTCTGGTCTCCTGCTGCCCGACGGTAAACATCGTGTTGTGGTGTTTTTCAATGTCGGTTTGCCCTCCAGGTGAAATGTTAAGAAAGAGACGTTATCGAACAACAAATGTTGGCAAAGCTAAACAATACCACCTTCGTCCACAGGGGGCGCCAGAATCAACACAATTAAAAGTTCCTTAAGAGTGTAAAAGAAGTAAACGGCATAGTTTTTATTTACTAGTTTTTTTATATATATGTATATCTATATGTTGTGTATGTATGTATGTATGTGTATATATATATTTGTTTGTTTGTTTGTTTGTTTAGTACATCTGGTTATTGCTTCACGTATGTTTTTGTCCACAGACTCTGGGAAGGACCACGTGGTGGCCGCCCCCGGCATGATGTGGCGGGTCACCGGCGGCCTCTTCAACGTCACCAAGGGAGTCGTGGGCGCCGCAGTGGGCGGGGTGGCCTGGGTGGGCGGCAAGAGCCTGGCCATCACCAAGTCGGCCGTGACCACGGTCCCCATGATGGGGGTGGGGCTCGTGAAGGGCGGGGTGGCCGCCGTGGCCGGTGGCGTCTCCTCGGTGGGCTCGTCGGTCGCCAGCAAAGTCCCGTTCACGGCCAAGAGGAAAGACAAGGCTGAGTGAAGATGAAGATGACGATGATGGACCAACAAGGAGAGGCTGCCAGCTGACCTCTGTCTGCCAATCAAACTCTACAGTGCCTTCTGACAGTCAATCGGAGACTTTGATACAAATACACTACGTTCGCCACCGGAAGAAAAAAAAAAGATTCAGCAATACCGCGTTACCGAGGCAACCGGGAATCACCAGAATGCCAGAGTCACCGGATCCGTTTCATAATAAGTTCGTCGTCGTCTGGCTTGCGGCAAGGATCTCTACGTCTGGAAGTGAACATCCGGCTCCAGGCGTTGGTCACATGAACCGGGATGAATATTTTTTATCTGTTTACAAACCCCCAGAACGAGGCGCTCCGCTTTCTTCTCTTCAGTCTTTAACAAACGTATTTAGTGACATGTTTCAGAATTTAAAGTGCTGTTTTTATTTTATTTTTTTCACAAAAAAATGTGTGCGACAAAACCAGAATGGAGTGCGTTTCGGAGGAAAAATACAAATGTTTCAGCGTTTTTGAATGAAGGGAAAGAGCGACATTCTTCAGTCTACTGACTTATGAGCCCCGTCGCCTTCTTCTCCTTCTTCTTCTCCTCTTTCTTCTTTCTCTTTTCTTTTTTCACCCAGCAGCCTCGTAGGAACACTTCTCTGAAATGTCCGGAGACACAATCACACATACTGGGCTCAGGTCTTTTCCACAGCTATATTATTGTTGAAATGTTTAGTTTTTCAGGACGTGTGAAAACGTTAAAAAAAACGCCGCGCTGGACCGTTAAAAAAGAAAAAGTTTACTTTCTAAAAATCTAAAGAAACATTCTGCAGCATTTTTGATTCATCGACGGTCGTTTTGAGAGGAAAAAGTTCCCCGATGTTGTCCGAGCTGCTCGATTCTGTGAAGGTTGAGCTGTACCTCCCGTTTTCTTTTTTTAATCGGAAGGCGACAATCGTGAACGTTTTATATGCAATGTCGGCATTTCAATGCAACACGTGCCGTGAATGGGAGCTGTTGCTTATGGGACTAAACTATGTGAATTGTATTGTATGTGTTTTTGTTTCCCCAATTATATATCAATAAAGTAGTTTTGAAGTTTAAAAAGATGTCCGTGTGAAGTTTTCTTGTAATCGAACAAACGCATGGATTTTCTCATAAAGCAATTTAAAATAAGACTTTTTAGTATTTTTAATCCAGCGTTGTTTACGAGCTTCTTTCCATCACATCTGGACACAGTTTGTTGTTGTGTGTCATCGTTGTCTGATGGAGACTTTCTTGTAAACTGCAAGTTTAAATGCCGTGTTTTTTTTAAGTGTAAAAAAAACTTGTTAGAAAAAGAGTATTTATTGTGTCTCCTCCAAAAAAAACTCTGACGCTACTAATGGCAAATCAAAAAATGCCTCAAAGGGCCTTTTTTAATACTATATAATTCACATTGTCGCCTTATTTTAAAGGAGTGCTTCGACATGTTTGGAAATGTGCATCTTTACGTTGTGTTTGAGGGTCAGATGAGAAGATTAATATCGCTCAAGTCTGTGCGGTGAAGATAAAGCTGCAGCTGGCGCCCTGTGACCAACATGAAGTTACTTCATCAGTGAGAGACGCTATTAATGGTATAAATTCAGGTGTTTTTTTTTAAAGCGGGTGAAAGAAAAGCCAAGTATACCCCACCATATTTAGATGCTGCATGTTTGTGTTCATCTTCCAGGTATGTGTCATTCTACTGAGCTTCTGTTGACCACCCAAGAGATTATTTTGGGTGTGTGATTCGGTCTTTAGAGATATGGCGAGTGGTGTGTGTGTGTGTGTATATATATATATATATATATATATATATATATATATATATATATATATATATATATATATATATATATATATATATAAATGTATCACTGGTATTTCAAAATACGGAGTGTCAAAAAAAAATATGTATACAGATAAATTCACACGTTAAAAAATTGTACTTAAGACATGAAATAGTCCATAAATACGACATAAAGGTATACAACTATACAGATATAAAATAGAATATAAG
This sequence comes from Cyclopterus lumpus, assembly GCF_009769545.1. Lineage (NCBI taxonomy): Eukaryota > Metazoa > Chordata > Actinopteri > Perciformes > Cyclopteridae > Cyclopterus > Cyclopterus lumpus. The sequence continues at coordinate 23,633,092 of NC_046970.1, read as the reverse complement.
TAAATAATAATACAAGAGTTTACAGAAATGTAAACTGGTGGTATACAATATATAAAGGGAAATAAGATATTAGGAAATAACATGTTTGTTTTTGTCTCATTCAGATGGTACAAAATGTACTCGAGTCCGTTTTTGGGACCTTATCCAGCTTCAACGAGATCCAGCTGCGCGTGTCGAACCTGGAGGCCGCCGCGTGCTGGCCGCTAGGGGGCGGTAACCTCCACTCAGCGCTGGAAAAAGACGACGAGGAAGAAAACCCCGGAAGTCGGCGGTGTTTTTTTTTCCGGTTGCTCCACATGTATCGTGTACGCGTGTTGTTTAATGTTAGGAGAGACATATTAAAGCCGTGAAACCGAGAAATGAAAAAGTGGATAAGTCTGACAGCTCGTTAAAGGTAAGATGTTTTAAACCACGTGGGTGTTTACGTCTCATTCAGCGCGAGACTGTCAAATCTTCCTTTCGTGGGAACTTTGACTCATTTTCTTGGTAATTAAATGATGGCAACAACATGTACTTACTAAAATAAACAACAGGCCAAATAATAAAGACTTTTTTTAAAGACAGATAAGATACTTTATTGTAAGATATATAATATCACAATGTGGGCAGTAAAAAAAAAAAAAAAACAACAGTGAAAAACACAACAAACGCTTATCCACCAATTGTGTCATTTACAATGTCTTCTTTTTATTCATTAAAAAGCAGATGCATATATTTTTATGACAGTCAGCAACAATTATGGAAAAATGTATGTATTTAAAAAATGTTTCCTTTCTTTAAAATATATATATATATTCAGTAGTTTACTTTACTGTTGTCCCAGCTGAACGTGCCTGTGGTTTGATTGCTGCTCATCAGACTCTGTTAGAAGATGCTGAGTGATTCTGAGGCCGAGGAGCTGCTCAGCTTCTTGAGCCCCGACACGCGACCTGATGTCAAAGGTCACACCACGGGGTACATCCTGGGACTGTCTGGACACAGGTACGACGATGATGATGATGATGTCATTATATTCACATTACTGATCATTATCAACAAATACATAAATAAAAACGTCATTGTGGAAATATTTTTTCATGAAAATCACCAATAGACAACATCTCGAGGTATTTGGTAAAGAAATATCACGATATTTAATTTTCTCCATATCGCCCAGCCCGAATCATCACTCTTATTTCTGCTCAACCCCCTAAGGTGAGATAGAGATATGCATTGGTTAGTCAATTCATCATATGCCATTGGGCACCGGCAGATAAATAACATATCAATTAAAGCTCAAATACGCTGACTACATACAATAAACTGTTTCATGTCTGTGACTTCTTGTGCAGCAAATCTTGTGTGTGTGTTTGTTTTCAGGGACGGCTGCCGCTTCCTGCGCTCTAAGCCAGACTTACTGGTCGCTCTGTTTGCTCTGACGTCCGACCCCTCTATTGCCATCGTGAAGGACTGCTACCACATCTTCATCAACCTGTCGGCTGACGAGACTCTGCACCAGGTGATCAGTCCTGATCAATCAGCAGAATCCCATCTTAATTTACATTTTTAAATCGAAACAAAGCTGTTTAGCCCTCAGACATGTTTGAAGACGAGCGGCTGCTCTTGGGTTGCGTCTCATCCAGGTTCTGGTGGCTGATGTCAACGTTCTTCCAGTGTTGTTGAAGCGGCTCCTGGATCCAGAGTACCTGTTCTCTGATCAGATCTGCACCATCCTGTCCAACCTGACCCGCCTCATCAAGACCTGCAAGACCGTGTTCAAGGTGGGTCCCCTGGCTAGATGCCGCCGCATTTCCACACAGGTCCACGAAGCTTCTCGGGTCATCGAAACAAGCGCTCCCCCCTCGGCTGATTCCTGCATGTTTCCTTCGCCGCTTCAGGTCCTCCAGGAGGAGGTGGGTCTGGCTCAGGTGGTGGACATCTTCTGCACCGAAGGCTACAACAAGAAGGCCAAGCTCCACTACCTGAGTCCACTGCTGTCCAACCTGACGCAGCTGCCCGAGGCCAGAAGCTACATGATGGACAAGGACAGGTGACCGATGACGCAATAACTGGTGTTTACAGAGGAGGGAGATCTGCGCCGCCCAGTTTGGGGAATTTTTGCGAGATGTGTAAGAAAAATCTATACAGCGCCAGTATGAATTTAAGAAAGAGGAGATTAATTACTTTCACAAGCTCGGACAAATATAAGCTGAGCTCAGTTTTTTTTAAATTTGCGTTCAGCGCGCCAACGACACTCGCAGTGTGAACGATACGTCAACAACTCCCAAAGACAAGCAAAGCATATTTTCTGCTTTTTAAGTCTATTTATTCTTTATCTTCACATTTGTATATCCGTAACTGCAGGGGTTATTTGTTGACCCCACACTAAATTGTGTGTGTGTGTGTGTGTGTGTGTGTGTGTGTGTGTGTGTGTGTGTGTGTGTGTGTGTGTGTGTGTGTGTGTGTGTGTGTGTGTGTGTGTGTGTGTGTGTGTGTGTGTGTGTGTGTGTGTGTGTGTGTGTGTGTGTGTGTGTGTGTGTGTGTGTGTGTGTGTGTGTGTGTGTGTGTGTGTGTGTGTGTGTGTGTGTGTGTGTGTGTGTGTGTGTGTGTGTGTGTGTGTGTGTGTGTGTGCGTGCGTGTTATCTTTCTAACCGTCATTAATTCTGTAACTCTGTCTGTACTTGTTAGAATACACACTTCTCACTGTGTGTGTGTGTTTTTTTTGCAGGTGTGTAATCCAGAGGTTGTTTCCCTTCACTCAGTACCAGGCGTCGGTGGTGAGGAGAGGAGGAGTCATAGGGACGCTGCGCAACTGTTGCTTTGACCACGGTGAGACACGCGAGGCCTTGTACACACACACACACACACACACACACACACACACACACACGAAAGGGCCGACCTCGTAAATGCGTCCAACAAGCGCGTCAGACGGCCTTAAAATACGAAGCATTCTTGTCGCGTGAACACGTCTTTTAGCCTTTTTATTAGTTTGAACAGATCCATAATGATAACAAGATTGTAAATTGTTCCTAATAAATAATTTACATATGAATTGTTTAAGGGGTCAAGAAAAACAATGCTTCATATCCTCTTTTCTGAAATCCCATCAATTAAAGATTTTTGCTGAATCCTAAAATAATATGAATTCCACCGAAAGAACGAACCCGGTGAGAGATCCTCCGCCGGGTATCGGCCGCGTCGTTGTCTTGTCCTCCTCATTGGTCCACTAGTCCCAACATTACCTCCAGTCAACTGATCCCAGACCTGTCCCCCGTCTGTGCAGCCCATCACGAGTGGTTGCTAAGCGACGCCGTGGACGTCCTGCCCTTCCTGCTGCTGCCGCTGGCCGGTCCGGAGGAGCTGACGGAGGAAGAGAACGAAGGTGTGTTTTCAAAGAGTCGGTGCGTCATATTTTAGATGAATCCTCTGGTGATATTCTCTATATTTATATTTATATCCATTGTTGAAGAGAAACTATTAAACACTCGTCAATGAGCCTCTTCCTTCATCACCATGAACACACACACTTTAAAACAAATCTAAATCTACATGTGAATGATGTGTTTTAGTAGGAACCAATGGGCTTTGGGGCTGAGTGGGCATGGGGGGGGGGGGGTCTTGCATTGGGACTAACACGTTGATGTGGTGTTCAGGTCTACCTGTGGACCTGCAGTACCTCCCCGAGGACAAGAAGAGGGAAGACGACCCCGACATCAGAAAGATGTTGCTGGAAACACTTCTACTGGTACGACACGTCAATAGAAAACACACACACACACACACAGGCTCGTGTTTTTCATGCTGAACGCTTCGTCTGTCTCGCAGCTGACGGCGACCCGAGCCGGCCGGGACACGCTGACGGACAAGAAGGTTTATCCGATCATGAGAGAGTTCCACCGCTGGGAGAAGGACGTCCAGGTGACGGCAGCCTGTGAGAAGCTGGTCCAGGTAGGAAGGACTTGGTGGTAAAAGGTCCCTGTGACCCCCCCACCAAAAAAAACTACTTTTGAAAATAACTAGATCATTAATATGTTAATTATGACAATTTCCTGCAAACGCTCAGAAACACTTCCACTTCGGTCCACGGGGAGTCAGCCGTAACTGAAAAGCGCCTCGCGGTAGCTTTAAGTAGGTGTACCTAATAAAGTGGCACCTGTCCTCTCCCGTCTACCCTCCCAGGTGCTGATCGGAGACGAGCCGGAGCAGGGGATGGAGAACCTGATGGAGGTGGACATCCCTGAGGACGTGGAGGGGAAACTGAAGGAGGCGGACGCCAAAGAACAGCAGGAGCTGGAGAAGATAATACAGGAGGAGGAGGAGGAGGAGGAGGAGGAGAGGAGGAAGAAGAAGAAGAAGAAGAGTGATGCAGAGGAGGCAGACAAAGGACAGGAGAGTGGACTGATACGGTAAAGCCTGTTTCGGCTGCATCCGTTTTTTTAAGTGATGGCTTTTTGTCATTCGGACAGTTAATTATATAGTTTATTATTCCGACGCGACGGGACGAGGCTCTGTGGCGTCGGCCGGCACAGGAAGTGACATCACGGCCGAGGGTGAAAAGAGGAGTGTTTCCTGTCTCTCACGGGCTGCGTCTAAAGTTTGGAGCCCGAGGGATAATCTGTGCTGCATCATCCTCTTCGTCTCCTGAAGTTTACTGATGGTCACGGTTGTTGTTGTTGTTGTTGTTGTTGTTGTTGTTTGGCTCCCTGTGTCCAATACCACAAGGAGGCAAAAAATGTAGAAATGCAACAACAAAAACCGACTCATTTAACGCTTTTACTGATTTGTATTATTATTTTAAATAACAGATTATGAATGACACATTTATCTCAAGCTGAACAAGTGTTTAAAAAAAAAAAAAAAAAAAAACCTGAATGACGACATGAATTTAACGTGAAAGTGACAACGTAACGAGGAGCATTCTGACCGGCTCACTCTCCGGTGGGATTGTTCACTCTTCAGCTCACTCTTAATAAACACTTGTTTGACTGCACTTGTCTGACTGCTTTGTTTTGTGCATCGTGTTCCTGCTCGTTTCCCTTAAATAGAAATATTATAAACGTCTGCCGCCTCGTTTCAAACTTTCCTGTTGATTCTTAAGGACTTTCCACCTTTTATTTAAAAACCATGATACCCATTTTAACCTGTTAAGACCCTTTTAATGTTTCACAAATCCAATAATCTATCCACAATTTAAATCTTTTAACCTATCTTTTATCTGCAGCTTTAAGGTGATTTTGTCTTTTATTAAATTATAACTAATGTGTTTTTCTTCTGTTTTGTTAATTTCCTTTTAAAGAGGAGCTTCAAATCTTTCTTTCAAAAAAATGTATGTCTATCTTTTGCTACTGAAAGCCTGTTGGGCCATCGAGGACCGCTGTAGTGACGCAGGCTGACCAGAGGGGGGCGGCAGAGTCCACGCTGATCTGAAACCAGCAGGAACCGACTCTCCTCTCTGGGGAGTCAGTTTGAATGATTGTAGTATCTGACAGTGTGACTCCATATTAAGTCATTAATCATTTAAACTTCAGTGCACGTCAAGTTTGTTTTGTTTGTTTAGATCTCCGTTAGCTTTTGTAGTTTTATGAGTCTGAATTCTGATGAATTTCGGGTGGGAACGGCTTCATGAGAACCGGCATAACTGCAGTGAACTTTATCTTGAGAATGCGACTCAAGATAAAACCAGAAACTACACTGTGTGTTTGTGTGTGTGTTTGTGTGTGTGTGTGTGTTCTTCTGTCCTTGTGAGGACCAGTTAGAATTTTTGCAAAGTAAATACCTTCTTTTTTTTTTTTTTGCAAAGTGACAACTTTTTTTAATAGTAAAGATGGAAAATTGGTGAATGAGGATTTAAAAAGGTTTTTTTGGACAGTTGTAGTAAAACAACGACAGTTTGGGAAAGTTTGAGTAGCGAGGACATTTAAAAAGGACATTTTTTCCTTGTCCTTGTTTGATGATGATTCAGTTTTATTTTTTAGGCTCAGAAACAGGTTTATGTTCAGTTGAACGGGCAAAAGAAAACAAGGGTCCTCACAGGGAGCAAGGAGAGGAACCGTTAGTGGCTACTGATCTCCTTTCTGTTGGCTCATAGACCATGAGGAATAGGGTGTGTGTGTGTGTGTGTGTGTGTGTGTGTGTGTGTGTGTGTGTGTTGATCAGGTGTTTCTTTATCAGCGTCTCTGTGAGTTGTTCCACCTCGACACACAAGGTCAGACTCGGTCCAAATCGTCTCGTTTCCCACTGAAACGTTGGAGTTACAATCAGCCGCGTGCTTTTGGAAGCTCTCTAAAGTTCAGAGTCCTCCAGCTCAGTAGGAAGTCGTCCTTCCCTTCGTGTCTGATTATGTGTGAAAGGGAGAACAGAGCCACACGTCAGAGTGTTGTCTTGTGTGTGTGTGTGTGTGTGACGTCCTCTCAGAATCGGCTGCTCTCATCAACAACTCCTTAAATCCTTAAACACATACTTTTTTGGGGGGGGGGGTTGGGTGAGACGTTTGCAGTTGAGCGGGGCGGTCGAAGGGGAGGCTCGAGAGGGCATGTTGAGACCAAACACACGGCTGCATTTTTGTTGGTTCATTGGAGGGTGAAGACGGGGCAGGAAAAGAACAGAAAGAAGGCCTGTGTGGAACCGGTATGACGTCACCGGCCCTTTAAGTGACTAAGGCGGGTCTTTGAGTCCCGGCCAGCCAATCGGACGCGGTGGTTTCCTGTTTCACTTCCTAGTGTGTATTCTCAGCCTGCATACACACACACACGCACACACACACACACACACACACAGCCTACAGTACGTGTGAGACGTGTCCCACACACTTAATGGATGTGCTGTTATTGTGTTGTACATCTGACACACTTTCACCACAGCTGGAAAGGAACTGATTTACTGCAGTACTACTGTAGTACTTTTACTGTAGTACTACTGTAGTACTTTTACTGTAGCACTACTGTAGTACTTTTACTGTAGTACTATTGTTCCTACACAAGTATTTGACAGCTGGAGTTACTGCCTGCTTTGCGGTAAAGCTTTGCACATGCAAAATGTGTGTTAAGCCCGTGAGATATCATGCAAATGTTGAAACTTAATTTAATTATTTGTCATTGAGTGCATCCCTCACTACTCTCCGCTCCACTGTCTTCTGTAATAACTTTATTTTCATGCTTTCATGCTTTATTTAATCATGCTTAATTTTGATGTTTTTATTATTTTTTGTATTTATTCATATGGTACTATAATATAATACAAAGTACATGACTGGAACTTGAGCAGTGGTGGAAGACGTACTCAGTGCTTAAAGTACAAGTAGCAATACCACAGTGTAGAAATACTCTGTTACATACACAAGTATTTCATTACTTAAGTAAAGATACAAAAGTATTAGCATCAAAATATACTTAATAGTACTCATTATGCAGAATGGCCTATTTCAGAATTACTGGATTTAACTGAGTGATGCATTCATGTGTAAGAGCTAATTTCAACTACTTTATATACAAATGTATTGCTAAATCCATCTTAATATATATAAATGTATTAGTTGATTTCGTATTTTGTTTTAATAATTACAATCTATAAAGTACTAGTCATAGTAAAGACATTATAATACCATAATCCCTTAAATGTTTAAAATTGTTATTATTTATTAAATTTGTGATTTTATTGGTGTTTCAGCCCTTTGTACTAACTATTTATGTATGGAGTTTTTGTTTGTCATACAGTTATATACAGTGTATATATATATATATATATATATATATATATATATATATATATATATATATATATATATATATTAATTAATTAATAAAAACAAACACTATGGATCTTGACCTAATCATATTTTAATCATAAATGATGTTTACACCAGACTTGCTGACTCTGTGTTATATTCATCATCCCATCATCTTTACCTTGTAACTTTATCTTTAATTACTTTTGTATATTCTCCATTTTTACTTTGATTCTTATTTTACTTATTTACATATTCCTGTGTTTTTTAGAAAAGTTTTTAGAAGCAAAAAAAAGTTCTTTGACAACAAAACTTTGACCTTTTAACACCAACGAGTCGTCATTTCTTTTGACGTCCTCCACAAAATGATGCAGAATAACTCTGTTCATATCAATCCAACAACAGCCTTCTGAGTCCATCGCCCTGCTGATCACACACAGCCAGAGGAATCTGTGTGTATGTGTGTGTGTGTGTGTGTGTGTGTGTGTGTGTGTGTGTGTGTACCTTGAGCGGATTATCAGTCCAGTGAAACATTCACCACGCTGCTGAAAGGATATCAACCCCCTCTCTCTCTAGTTGAATTGAGTTCCTCTTTGTGTGTGTGTGTGTGTGTGTGTGTGTGTGTGTGTGTGTGTGTAAAAAGCTGTCAGTTCAGTAGAGCAGCAGCAAACAGATTACACACTCACGCTGGTCAGCCTCAGAGAATACATGTAAAAAATGTCTGCGTTTATGAAGATTAGATGCGATATATAAAAAAATGTGTGTGTTGTCCTTCTAAAGAAGATCGATACAGAATTAATTTATGAAAGTGAGCAAATACATGGTATTTTATACATGTTGAGCACGTTGTATTAAAATTATGTTGTACTTGTATTAAAGTAGTAACACCGCGGTGTAAAAATATAAGTGTAAGTCCTGCACATAAAATCTTACTGTAGTAAAAGTACAATAACTCATTATGGAAAATGACTGGTAAATTATCATGAATTCAGCGACTGCTCGCTTGTGTAACACAGAATAATGTTATGAATTATGAATAAAACCAATGTATTTCGTATTAATCTGAATGTTGTCAAATAAAGGTAGTGTAGTTAACGTAGAAGTATAAAGTAGCCGAAAAGCACAGGCGCCTAAAAATAGTACTTACCGACAGCACTGACTCCATTTCAGTTGCTAAGTTACCGGTTGATCTTTTTTGGGGCTTTAATGAAACGTTTCAGGTGCTTTTCATTAGCGAAGCCGGTGTTATTTCCTCCTCTTGAGTCGACACTCTGAAAGCGTCGCAGTCACGACACTTTACAGGTGTGAAGGAAGGCCGAGGTCTGAGCAAGGGGTCAGTGCACGAGGGTAGGAAGTGAGGAAGGGGTCAGTGCACGAGGGTAGGAAGTGAGGAAGGGGTCAGTGCACAAAGGTAGGAAGTGAGGAAGGGGTCAGTGCACAAGGGTAGGAAGTGAGGAAGGGGTCAGTGCACGAGGGTAGGAAGTGAGGAAGGGGGTCAGTGCACGAGGGTAGGAAGTGAGGAAGGGGGTCAGTGCACGAGGGTAGGAAGTGAGGAAGGGGTCAGTGCACGAGGGTAGGAAGTGAGGAAGGGGGTCAGTGCACGAGAGTAGGAAGTGAGGAAGGGGGTCAGTGCACGAGGGTAGGAAGTGAGGAAGGGGTCAGTGCACGAGGGTAGGAAGTGAGGAAGGGGTCAGTGCACAAAGGTAGGAAGTGAGGAAGGGGTCAGTGCACGAGGGTAGGAAGTGAGGAAGGGGTCAGTGCACGAGGGTAGGAAGTGAGGAAGGGGGTCAGTGCACGAGGGTAGGAAGTGAGGAAGGGGTCAGTGCACGAGGGTAGGAAGTGAGGAAGGGGTCAGTGCACGAGGGTAGGAAGTGAGGAAGGGGGTCAGTGCACGAGGGTAGGAAGTGAGGAAGGGGGTCAGTGCACGAGGGTAGGAAGTGAGGAAGGGGTCAGTGCACGAGGGTAGGAAGTGAGGAAGGGGTCAGTGCACGAGGGTAGGAAGTGAGGAAGGGGTCAGTGCACGAGGGTAGGAAGTGAGGAAGGGGTCAGTGCACGAGGGTAGGAAGTGAGGAAGGGGTCAGTGCACGAGGGTAGGAAGTGAGGAAGGGGTCAGTGCACGAGGGTAGGAAGTGAGGAAGGGGTCAGTGCACGAGGGTAGGAAGTGAGGAAGGGGTTAGTGCACGAGGGTAGGAAGTGAGGAAGGGGTCAGTGCACGAGGGTAGGAAGTGAGGAAGGGGTTAGTGCACGAGGGTAGGAAGTGAGGAAGGGGTTAGTGCACGAGGGTAGGAAGTGAGGAAGGGGGTCAGTGCACGAGGGTAGGAAGTGAGGAAGGGGGTCAGTGCACGAGAGTAGGAAGTGAGGAAGGGGTCAGTGCACGAGGGTAGGAAGGGAGGAAGGGGGTCAGTGCACGAGGGTAGGAAGTGAGGAAGGGGTCAGTGCACGAGAGTAGGAAGTGAGGAAGGGCCCGACACACACTTTACGCCCCCGGGGCCCTTTTGGCAATGCGGCCGATGTGATATCCCATCAGATAAGTTACTGACTCAAAAACCCATTCATCATAAAGACCATTTAAATGTTGAATTAACTTATTGTTTTAATTCGTTTTGGTAAAGTTGCTTTACAGCTCAGCTGGTTTAAGAAATTAAAATCACATTAGTCAGAGTTGAATCTCTGAATATCAAACTAAAAAGTGCAAAGTTAATCTTTCAATGAAAACTGAGTTCAGTGCCTCGCTGCCGGTTTGTCACACTGCTGAGCGCTGCTGTCCGTCAATGTGTTGTTCTGTGCTCTGATTGGCCGGCTCGTGTGCTCAACATGGGGATTCTCCGCCTCCGTAGCTGATGGCTGTACTTTTCCACTCCAAACCGAGTTTTAACATCCAACTACCTCCACTCCTCCTGCTCCTCCTCCCTCCTTCACTTCATCTATTCATAACACACACCTCCCCCTCCCCAAACACACACACACACACACACACACACACATGCACGCACACACACACTGAGGTAACTGATGTTTCCTCCTGAGTGTTTGGTTCTCTACAGAACCACAACAACTGAGGTTAGGCTGTGATGTTGTTCGCTTTTAGTATTATTTTGTCTTCTTCGCTGTCATGTGACCTGTGAGGAGAAACACGGTGCACAACCACAGCACGACATTCCAGGCATCTAAAAAGTGTCATCCCGTCCCGTGTGAACCGGCTTTAGTTCTGCAGATTAGGAGAAATACCAAGTGGCATTACAGGTCTTCATGAGCCCACTCATCGGTAATCTAGACCTGATCCATGACCTGTGTCAGGCCAGTCTCATGTCAAAGTCTGAACACAGTGATGGTGATTCCTCTGGGTTGGGTCTCCTAGGTTACGCGTTGCAGAGGTAAACTGGTCGGGGTTACAGCTCCGGCTGTGTGCAGGTTAAAATACGAGGAATATAAATTGATCCCCTTAATGCCAGGTCTAAATAACATTCAGTCTAATCAGGTGTGTTCCTGCTGCAGGTCTCAGGTCTGTCAACGTTTCGCCTGTTTTGCTCTCCACGCGGACTGTTTGGCGGTTCTGAAGAGTGAAGCCAATGCGAGGAAGCTTTAAACTTGCATTCTCTCCCCTGACCACCAGGGGGCGACTCCTCTGGTTGTATAGAAGTCTATGCTTCATGTGTTAAAGCTGCATTCTCTCCCCTGACCACCAGGGGGCGACTCCTCTGGTTGTATAGAAGTCTATGCTTCATGTGTTAAAGCTGCATTCTCTCTCCTGACCACCAGGGGGCGACTCCTCTGGTTGTATAGAAGTCTATGCTTCATGTGTTAAAGCTGCGTTCTCTCTCCTGACCACCAGGGGGCGACTCCTCTGGTTGTATAGAAGTCTATGCTTCATGTGTTAAAGCTGGGTTCTCTCTCCTGACCACCAGGGGGCGACTCCTCTGGTTGTATAGAAGTCTATGCTTCATGTGTTAAAGCTGCGTTCTCTCTACTGACCACCAGGGGGCGACTCCTCTGGTTGTATAGAAGTCTATGCTTCATGTGTTAAAGCTGCCGTCTCTCTCCTGACCACCAGGGGGCGACTCCTCTGGTTGTATAGAAGTCTATATAAATGACTCTACTTCTCTCTTGATTTATTCATTTAGTACATTATGGTCCCATTTAAAGTAAAGTAGACCATAGAGCAGGGTATGTTTTAGGGCGGGGCTACAAGGTGATTGACAGGTCGCTACCAGCGGCATCTCTACGTCACTTCTCCACATTCCAGATATGACTCAATTCTAAAACCTAAATTGGTTCTCACAAAGATGCACACACACACACACACACACACACTCACACACACACACACACACACACACACACACACACATACACACACACACATTGAGAAGTGTGTATTGTTGTCAAAGGGGCAGCCATCCAACAACAAGTACAGACAGTTACAGAATTAATGACGGTTAGAAAGATCATTGACACACCCATACACCCCCCCCCCCCCCCCCCCCCCCCACACACACACACACACACATGCCCTTTAGCAGTTACTGCGACTCCATGTTGTTTGTTAGATAAAGTTTATTATTTAAGTGTGAATAAGTGCCTTTTAGGCTTTTTATCTTCCTGAATTGTGTCACTGTGCATGTGAATAAATACACTTTCCCCCGGGGCTGGTGGGTTGAGCTCAGCTGTGCAGCTGACTCGCTGGTGATCAGATAAACAGACATAAAAACAGATCAAATAAAGCAGTTGAATAGAACAGAAATATATTGAAATGCAAACTACGATATGTGAGAGCTGAATGTGTGAACAGACGTTATGATGCTTATGAATGTGTGTGTCAGTGTCTAAAACCCTTCTTACCTTTTCCAAGGGAGGAATATATCATGGAATGGACTCGCAACGATGTTCTCTGTAACTCTATCTGTCTGTCTGTTTGTCTGTCTGTCTGTCTGTCTGTCTATCCGCCTGTCTATCTGTCTGTATGTCTGTCTGTCTGTCTGTCTGTCTATCTGTCTGTCTGTCTTTCTGTCTGTCTGTCCATCTGTCCGTCTGTCTGTATGTCTGTCTGTCTGTCTGCCTGTTTGTCTGTCTTTCTGTCTGTCTGTCTGTTTGTCTGTCTATCTATTTGTCTGTCTGTTTGTCTGTCTGTCTATCCGCCTGTCTGTCTGTCTGTCGATCTGTCTGTCTGTCTGTCTGTCTGTTTGTCTGTTTGTAACTCTGTCTGTCTATCCGCCTGTCTGTCTGTCTATCTGTCTGTTTGTCTGTTTGTACCTCTGCCTGTCTCTCTGTCTGTCTGTCTGTCGATCTGTCTGTTTGTCTGTCTGTCTGTCTGTCTGTCGATCTGTCTGTTTGTCTGTCTGTCTGTCTGTCGATCTGTCTGTTTGTCAGTCTGTCTGTCTGTCTGTCTGTCTGTCTGTCTATCCGCGTGTCTGTCTGTCTGTCTGTCTGTTTGTCTGTCTGTCTGTCTGTCGATCCATTCATCAATCCAATATAGAACATCTACTAATATAATATATAATATATATATAAACTGTAGAGTGACGACTCCTCATGAGATTAGACCCTCGACTATAAAGATGGAGACCACTTCCTCCCACTGTACAAACAGTCTTAATCTTTTTAAGGTGTTTCCTCTGGGTTATATATCGTCCACTTCTCTCTGAAAAAGCTTCTTTGGTTTTCCTAATGAGTTTAAACATATCAGGCAGTGCAGTTCGTGGCAGTGTGGCTGGTGACAGAGGGGGCGGGGCATAGCGATCCCTGAGCATGGGGTTAGCTCAGAGAAACTGTCAATCACAGCTGTCAATCATGACGCCACACCTCCTTTTTTTTTTTACAGCATAATAAAAACAAATCAGACAAATGAAAAATAAAAAACTCTGACTTTAACGTAGAGCTGAAGATGTGGAAACATGAGCTGGAGACAGTAGAGATAAAAACAGCCGTGACCTGACACAGTGTCCCGGGGCAAGGCACTGAACAGATAATCGGATGGGAAACAGGTTAGGGTGAATGTGTGCTTGTCAGTTTGGGTCAACACAACCTCGGTGTAGAGTTCATCTGATCTACAGGTCATCTGATCTACAGGTCAAAGGTCAGTCTGAGGAGGTTGGACCTGCTGCTGCATCGATGTTACTTCTTACCACATATTGTCACACTGGATTTTTAATGCCACGAGACTGCATCGAGTTACTATGATGACGTGTGAACAGATTAAATTATCCCAAACTGGATGAAGCGACCAGACAGAGAGGGTTTCTAGTCTAGACTGTGTTTATAGAATCGGGTTTTGGGAAAAGTGCATCATTTATTAAACATAATAAAACATAAATAATTTAAAAAAGACGAATACTCTGTTTAAAAGACTCTGCAACCAGTCGGAAACATAGCGGAGAGACGAGGATGCTCTAGGCCCCCATGCACCGCAGATTCATACGTGAATGCAATTTGTATTCTCTCCAAAATCGCATGAGGTTCATCAGGTCATACCTGCTTTTTCATTATCATTGAAGGTCTGGGCGCAGACGTCAATAATGATGGAATAACATGCTCTGAGTGTCTGTTTATATTTAATAAGTACGTTTATTATCTCAAGTCTCATAAGTGTGTTTATGTTCACTCCTCCCATTGAAGTTCACTGACTCAGGACCTGCTGCTCTCCTTTTATGAGCTGTCTCTGCAGACACACAAAGGTATTTGAAGAAGCATGAATATCGAGGGGCCCACAGCGAATTTCCAGCTAAAGGCCCCCAAGCTGGTTATTGCAGACCTGATATAATCTATTTGTCACTCTCATACCATGAAAAACTTTTCACACAAATACAAGTATTATATTACGGTGTAAATCATCTTATTGAGGTGTGGTTTACAGCATGGGCTGTGTTTACTTCCTGTCAGCTGATGTCATTCACACTGCAAGTTTCCAGGCTGGCTGGCAAAAGGTATAATAGAGACACTTTTGTAAGGCCTTCATTTTATTGTATTTTTTAATCTTAATTATTTTACCCCCAAAGATGAAGTCAGTGGGATAGACTGCACATAATGCAGACACTGTGCAGGAGATGTGAGGGGGAAATACTGTAGCCCTTCTACACACAACATATGTTGTTGCTTTCTTGTCCTTTTTGACCAAGTTTAAGAATATTAGCTTCTTTTTGATGATTTAAATCATTATTATAAAAGTTAATTTAGCTGTAGCTAGCTAGCCGAGGCAATATCCCCAGTTAGCTTAAACTCTAAAGTTACTTAGCTATGACTCGTTCTCGTTAGCTGTGTAGTAGTCGCTGTTTTGTTTTTACTTGAATTATAGGTTCCATTTAACTCAGCTTTCGCGAAACATTTAGGCCATTGGCTGGGACAAATTATTAATAAGTATTTTGTTCTGTTATATTTGGACCGTTTAGGTGTCATTTCATCAAGTTTACAGCACATAATAACAGTATTAACTGTCAATGATCAACCAAATCTGAAAAGTAAAAAAAAACATCTCTCTTAATAATGTCATTTAAGTTTGCATTCAGTTCAGGTTTTTGTATTAAACCCTAGAAAAATACCAACATGGTGAAATAATGTACATTTTATTTACTTATATTTTTAAGTAAAAAAATGACACTTGGGTGTCAGGCTGTCACAGAATTCATCAAAGTCCTTCTGCGTGTAATTCAGGTCATCTTCACTGGGGACATACTGCATGTCGTCCTCCTGCATACACACATCGTCCACGTCCACGTCCTTGTGCAGTCGTACAATCTGTCGTGGTGGCGGCGGCGAGCCGTGAGGGTTGGGGCTGTCCAATAGGGCTCCTCCTGCGTTCTCCGGGACACCCAGGTACGAGACCATGTCGCTGCGCAGCATCTGGTACTTGTCATTCATCAAGAACTGGTTGGTGTTCTTGGGGGCGCGGCTCCCTTTCAGGAAGTGTCGGGGTTGATGACGCTGAGGGTGCTGCTGCTGCTGCTGCTGCTGCTGCTGCTCCTGCTGATTGCGCCCTCTTGGCCACCCTTTCCCTCCTGCCCTGCACCCCTGCATGCACCCCCTGCAGGTCTTGGACCAGCCGTGCTTCCTGCAGCTGGAAGGGTCCCTCTGTGGAGTCCCCTTCCCATCCAGCTGTTGCTGCTGCTGCTGCTGCTGATTGCGCCCTCTTGGCCACCCTTTCCCTCCTGCCCTGCACCCCTGCATGCGCCCCCTGCAGGTCTTGGACCAGCCGTGCTTCCTGCAGCTGGAAGGGTCCCTCTGTGGATCCCCCTTCCCATCCAGCTGTTGCTGCTGCTGCTGCTGCTGATTGCGCCCTCTTGGCCACCCTTTCCCTCCTGCCCTGCACCCCTGCATGCGCCCCCTGCAGGTCTTGGACCAGCCCTGCTTCCTGCAGCTGGAAGGGTCCCTCTGTGGAGCCCCCTTCCCATCCAGCTGTTGTTGCTGCTGCTGCTGCTGATTGCGCCCTCTTGGCCACCCTTTCCCTCCTGCCCTGCGCCCCTGCATGCGCCCCCTGCAGCTCTTGGACCAGCCCTGCTTCCTGCGGCTGGAAGGGTCCCTCTGTGGAGCCCCCTTCCCATCCAGCGGCTGCTGCTGCTGCTGCTGCTGCTGCTGTTGCGGGCAGCTCTTCCTGCACATCATCTTTGAGAGTATTTGTCTTGTCGCCTCCCTTTCTGCCTGTTGCTCTCCTTCAATTTGTCCTTACAAAAAATTAAAACACAGCAGGTGGCATCTGTTATTATTCAAAATAAATGGAACCTATAATTCAAGTAAGAACAAAACAGCGACTACTACACAGCTAACGAGAACGAGTCATAGCTAAGTAACTTTAGAGTTTAAGCTAACTGGGGATATTGCCTCGGCTAGCTAGCTACAGCTAAATTAACTTTTATAATAATGATTTAAATCATCAAAAATAAGCTAATATTCTTAAACTTGGTCAAAAAGGACAAGAAAGCAACAACATATGTTGTGTGTAGAAGGGCTACAGTATTTTCCCCTCCCATATCCTGCACAGTGTCTGCATTATGTGCAGTCTATCCCACTGACTTCATCTTTGGGGGTAAAATAATTAAGATTAAAAAATACAATAAAATGAAGGCCTTACAAAAGTGTCTCTATTATACCTTTTGCCAGCCAGCCTGGAAACTTGCAGTGTGAATGACATCAGCTGACAGGAAGTAAACACAGCCCAAAGCTGTTGCCTGGTGACATCATAATGATGTCACCAGGCAACAGCGGTTGAAAAATGCTCAAACTTGAGGGTTTCTGGCAGATGCAGTTTGAGAAGAGACTTTTAAGAAGGTGAACACGTTCCCAAAACATGAGTATAAGCCTGAAAATGAGCATTATATGTCTCCTTTAAACAATTATGTTCCATAGTTGCTGCTCCCGTTGAGCCGTTATTATTATTAGTTTATGACACACCAACACAAAGAGGCTTATCTGCATGCCCGTGGGTGTGACCAGCCCACTGTGATTCATGGAGCTCACTTCGACGACTCTCCCTTCAGGAACACAGCGCTTCTCCCTCCTTCCTGCTTTAATGGCCGTCTAAGATTTCTGAATAGGATAATAAAAATGTTTCTTTACGCTTGAATTTAAAATACTGCTGTGTGAGCATCTGTGTTTAAAAACAGACATAGAGAGTAGCTTTACATATGTATGATTACATTTATTTAATGTCTTATGAAATGAACTCTTTTTGTGTCATGAGTAGTACCCCACGATAATTAAATCAGCATGTCACTCCAGTAAGTTTTAGTGTTTTATTCTTGTGTTACGCTTCCATTTCATTTTCAATGTTATATTTCTTGAATGTTTTTATTTGCTGCTCCTCTCACATCATGTCACCTGTTGTTTTAATGAATGTGAGCAACACTCGATATATATATTTATATTCTTTAAACATGGTTATGTGCATTATCATTAACACGGTGACCCTGATAAATAACACATTTTTATACAAAATAAAAATAACTACACTCATTAATAACCACAAAGACAATCAAGCCGCCCACGTTACATCAATCAGATTTTTTATTTGTAATTGTTTTTGTTCTTTTTATATTTTGTACAGTAAATGGCCTTTTTTTTTGGTTAATGACGGTCCGCATCAGCCAATCATCTGCAGCCTAATCCATCCAGCACGATGCCGATTGGCTGTTTGGGCTCACTCCCACCATCCAACCCGCCTCTCTTTGTGTGCAACAACAACAACAACAGAAAGGCAGCACTTTACAGCACATGATCAACCAAATATGAAAAGTTTAAAAAAAACATCTCTCTTAATAATGTCATTTAAGTTTGCATTCAGTTCAGGTTTGTGTCCTTAAACCCTAGAAAAATACCAACATGGTGAGATAATGTAACTTTTCTTTTCTTTATCAGCATCTTCAAAAAAAGATGAACTACGGCAGATAACTGCACAAGTAAGAAAATGACACTTGATTTAAAAAATATTTTCTTAAAGTTCAATTCTGCTGGAATCCTTTCACCTTTGCGAGCAGATTCTTAACACATATCTTAAATTATTATTTAAATTGCCTATGAGCATGAACAAACCTGACCCCGCTCCGTCAGAGGTTTGAGTTTCACACTGCTGAGAACAAAATGGCCCCCTGAAAGTTCCCCTTCAGGGTGTCAGGATGTCACAGAACTCAACAAAGTCCCTCTGCATGAAATTCTGGCTCTTAATCAGGTCATCTTCAGAGGGGAAATACTGCATGCTGTCCTCCTGCAGACGCAAACTGTCCTCCTGCAGACGCAGACCGTCCTCCTGCAGTAGCACAATCTGTCCTGGTGGCGGCGTCGAGCCGTGCGGGTTGGGACTGTCCAAGAGGGCTCCTCTCGCGTTCTCCAGGACGCCCAGGTACGAGTCCATGTCCGTGAGCTCCACGTCGCTGTCGGAGCAGCTGCCGCTGTCGCTCCCGACGGAGTCGGAGCGCATGTGCAGCATCTGGTACTTCTCGTGCATCAGAAACTGGTTGGTGTTCTTGGGGGCGCGCATCCCCCTCGCGCGGTTCCCTTTGACGTTGACGGGCCGGAGGGACATCACCGGCCTCGGAAAGTGTCGGGGTGGATGGGGATGATGGGGATGATGGGGATGATGACGCTGAGGGTGCTGCTGTTGCTTGCGCCCTCTTGGCCACCCTCCCCCTCCTGCCCTGCGCCCCTGCATGCGCCCCCTGCAGCTCTTGGACCAGCCGTGCTTCCTGCGGCTGGAAGGGTCCCTCTGTGGAGCCCCCTTCCCATCCAGCTGCTGCTGCTGTTGCTGTTGCTGCTGCTGCTGGCAGCTCCTCCTGCACATCATCTCTGAGAGCATTTTTGTTCTTGTCTTTCTTGCAGTCGCCTCCCTTTCTGCCTGCTGCTCTCCTTCACATCCTCCTCTCTGCTCGGTTGTCCCTACACAACAACAAAGAGAGGCTGGTTTCTGGCTCAGATCACAAATGACCCTCCTCTCTCCCTCTGAGTCTACCTTTTCACTATTCTGTCGCGTTTTTTCTTGACCTCTGGCTTTGGCTGATGCATCGCCTGCTCTTCCTCCCCCTGCAGTAGCAGCTTGCCTGCTCGGCTGGCTCCCTGTCACGCCCTCCTCTGCCTCTCTAATCTCTCTTCTTTACCTCTCTAAAAGTCAAATTAGCTTCTTTTCTTTTTGCAGCTCTGATTAGTGAACTGAAATGAGCTGCTAAAAGGGGGTCTAAGCGTCTTCTAGTTGATTTAAAAGCTGCTTTTTTTCCCCCTCTTTCAGTTTGAGGCCAGCAAGTGGAGTGTACTCAGGACAGACCAGCACCGACTGTGGCTCTGCCTTCCTCTCGCAGCCTGGATAAAGAGCCGGAAGGATCCATTCACGGGTTTAACGGAAGGAGGGGGGTTCGGAATTAGCGAGCGTATCCTCTACCGATTATAAACACTGTAATGGGACATATTTATATAATATATTACTGCTGAGCGACTTTACGAGTTAATAAAACATACACGTCATCCTTCTTGTGCCTCGGCTCGTACGTGGTGGTGATAAGCATTAAGGTACTCCCCGCAGCCGGATGGTTCACCCCGCTTCAGTTTTAGCAGCGGAAATCTGATCCACAGCTGCTGCCGTTACGGCCCCGCCCCTCCGACAGCAAGAAACACTGTCCAGCAACAACAACCAGCAGCACCGGGACATGAGGACAGGGGTAGTCTCGGTAACGAGCTGCAGTTAGTTATTGTGTCCATGGACGTACACGTACTCAACCCACGCGGACTCATTAACAAAAAAATACCGTTGCGGTCGTGAGCACAGCTTCCTAAAATACCACATTGCATTGCAAACGAAGAACTTCCGTGCTTTGTCTACAAATAAACAGGCCACTACAAAAAAAAAGAAAGTAGAATAAGAAATAACATTTATTTTTACAATAAGATTGAATTAAAGTTATTATTTATTTATTTTTGTCCAAAAGATAATGGGTAGATAATAATGAGAATAAATATGAAACACAACTTAAAACCCTCTGAACTAAAAAATAAATCTCGTTTGCAATTAAAATTAGCTACTTTCAAAGATATTAAGGCTGATCTATAGAGGGAACCATATATTTATGTAAAATATCTAATCAAATATTGGATGCATTAGTACGTCTCGTTCAGACATTGATGGTCCCAATAAAATGCATCCTACTGACTTTGTTGATCCACAGACTTTTCCTCAAGCACCACGATGAGGTTCACATTTGTGAGAAAAATATAAATATAAACAGCTATGCCATGACGTTTAGTTCAGAAATGCACGACCCCCTCTCCATGAATAGTGATCTTTGTGATCCCTTGACTTTTCATCTTGCGCCCTCATCAGGGCAAACTTTCTGTTTGGTATTTTGAGCAAATTCATGCACAAATCTATGGAATTGATGGGATATCAGCATCAGCTGTGCTTTGGTGTTTAATGCTAATTGGCTGCTCTGCCACTTAGATTACATGTTATCCTCAGTGAGAGCATCAACACATTCCCTGCTCTCACAGTTATATTCAGTTAAAACACATGTAGGTCATATCAATTCAACAATGCATGGATGACATAACGCACCTTTATGTTTGCAGCTGCACTAGTGACCCCATGTGGCTGTGGTGTATATTACATAGTGCACTTTGAAGCAGAAGGAGAGGGGGGTGTTACTGTAATCCATCCAGCAAAATTGTTGGATGGATTAGAAGAGACTCATTTGCTATACTTAGATCTTTACCACCAGTGTTAGTCCTGGATTCACTGATGTGTGTCCTGCTAAACAGGCGACAGCAGTGTGAGTTTAGAAAGCTGATGGCATTTGTAGTGAAAATGGATTTGGATTTGATTGATTCTTTCTATGGAGTCCTGACTCCATCTGCCGAATAAACACTTGAGGATGATCACATCAAGCGACAATAATGTGTTAACCTCCCTGGCAACGCATACACTGACTATTAGTTTATTTCTACACAAGTAGTCATCACCATCCGTCCTTGTAAACCAGCTCACATTTATTTTTCTTACCTCAGGTTGGAGTTTATAAGGGTTAAAGCAACAACCAACAAAAAAGGTATCTTTTAATGTTATTTATTGGTACAATTTCCAACACTAATTGTGGAAAAAATTAATTATAGAACATTATAAAATGTAATAAAGGTATGACTGACGTATTTAATATATCTTCTCAGCCAATTGTTTTTGTACTTTGATGAGGAGACTTAATAAGAATATTGTAGTCACAATAATATTTCCTTGGTTTTACTATTTCAAACTTCTATTCATGTGAATGGTAGTTGCCCTGAAAGAATTATACAAATTGCAATTATGCATCTACATTATGACACTGGTCAATTCCAAAAGTAAAATGTTCTAATCTGAATACAAAGTTAGATAACATGGTGGAAAGTATATTGACTCAATTTTGAGAGTCAACATTTGTCTGACAGCCGGAGTTACTGGTAACGTTACTCATTAAGGTTTTACACATAAAATATGGGATAAATTCATGAAATACTGTGAAATAGATTAAACTACCGTTTCCATTCTCACATTTATTAAAATAGGCTTTTCCTCAAATTAGATACATTGACAGTTATCCTCATTCATGGATGTAATAAAACCTCATATACATATATTACATACATATATTATTATATAGAATGTTTTATTCAACAATTGCACATGTACAATTATATAAATTGACAATAAGAAACGGGATACAGTAAAATACATTCAAACTAACATGCTAGTGGGGCAACTGCAGAGAATATAAAATATACAGAAAAAAGCATAAAATAAAAATAGATTTCTATCACTGTTACTGAGCTGCTAATAATATACAAGATCACAACTCTCGCGATGAATTTGTCTGAAAGATGAGACTTGTTCCTATTATCGTGGAATATGAGTTTCCTTTAGGTTTTATTTCACCTCTTGTTTGACATACAAAGTCGACTATATTTGATATTTTCCTGGAACGAAAACCTCATGTCAACTGTCAAAGTAAAACTATCCATAAAGTTTTAGGATTTTGAAAGTCAGTCAGCTGCTTCGTTCAGCATCACAACAAACATGGCGTCCGGAGGCGGCGAGCCGAGCAGATCAGCCGGGAATCCTCTGAAAGCCGTTTGAAAATT
This sequence comes from Cyclopterus lumpus, assembly GCF_009769545.1. Classification (NCBI taxonomy): domain Eukaryota; kingdom Metazoa; phylum Chordata; class Actinopteri; order Perciformes; family Cyclopteridae; genus Cyclopterus; species Cyclopterus lumpus. Next base: position 23,610,813 of record NC_046970.1, on the reverse strand, counting down.
CAGAGTTGTATCACTTGATGACGGACGACAGTTGCTTCGTCGCGATCTCGAGATGGAACCCGACTCTTTCCCAGAAGAGCTTTCGGAGAGGCAGGTGTGCGTCGTCGGATCGGAGCTGGTGGAAAACTACACCGTAAGCTACATCCGGGTTCCTCGAGCCCAACTGCCGTTAAACTTAGCTAATGTGGAGCTACCGTTAGCTTCAGCTATTGTCAACGTGACAGTGGGTTAATGTTGAAGGGATTGCCTTTCGTCACTTCATAAAAAAACTGTTACGTTATTATACTTTTGTTTCCTTCGTCAGCCACCCTGTCTGTCTGTCTGTCTGCCTGTCTGTCTGCCTGTCTTTAGCCCAGGCTCCACGGACACGAACGACAGACCCGACAAGCTAATTAGCGACTAACGGTCGTGCTGATTTAACGTTAAGCGTTAACGTTTCCTCCAAAGGTGACGTCAGATGAGACGGCAGCTTTCTGTTCGGCTGTCCGGGAACGGGGGGGTCAGGGGGGGTCATACGTTACGACTGTAAGGGGCAACAGGCGGCACCCTTTGTGTTGGACAAGGCCGGGTCCACACTGTCCTCACCCAGGCCCCTGTGGGACCAAGAGCCTGGGTTTTATTTATATATATATATATATATATATATATATATATATATATATATATATATAATATATTGACGAGGGTTATCTTTGCTGTTTGAATTGCAAACCAACGCACATAGCTGGACGTTTCAAATGCAGTTTGTGTGGTGAATACTCGTCTGAACACGTGTGCACAATTATGGAAGTCCATTTCCACTGTGACGAAACGATAAAGATCCTGGAAGTGATAATGACTTAGCATCTCATAATTACGATTTACTATCCCATAATTATGACTTAGCATCTCGTAATTATAACTTAGCATCTCATAAGTATGAGATGCTGACTGAGGGCGGGGTGTAACAAAGCAGAGCGGGTAAGCCATGGTGAAGAAAAAAATAAGATTGTGTCTCATAATTCTGAGAAGCTAAGTCATAATAATAATAATAATAATAGTCATAATGGATGGAGCCGTCACAGTGATGGTCAGGTGTCATCACATGCCTTTTTTAAAAAAATGTTTGGAACATCATCTGATAATAGTTGGTTGCATATCGGAGGAGGTGGTATTTTGATGTTTCTTCATGTAGTTTGGGCAGAGATTTGTAACGAGCGTGTCCTGCCGTGCTGTTTCAGGTCTACGTCATCGAGGTGTCGGAGGGAGACCACAGATGGACTGTGAAGCACCGCTACAGTGACTTCCACGATCTCCACGAGAAGGTGAGGGACCGGAGCAGGTGTGACAAGTTTCACCAAACATTTAGTCCGTCGACGGTCACGGTGAACTACCACCAAACTCCAACTGTGAGGCTCGAGTCAGCGTCTCTGGCTGAGTGGATGTTTTAATGGTCTAGTTTTATGTTGCAAAGCACAACAGCTCATTAGTCAACTTCATAATTCCACAAGCAATCATATTTAATTATTGTCATACATCATTATTTATAATTATTTGAGATGCTCAAGGCCCACTAAACTTTGACTGAAAATCTGAAATAAATGAATGTGCTAAAACTTAAAAAAAAAAAAAACTACAGCAGTCTGAATTCAAACCTCCAATAGAAGAAGCTAACGACTCTGGAGAGAACATTACTATTTATTTTGCTTAATTTAATAAATGTTTTTCCCAGTGGTAGAAGAGGCCATCACGTTGTCCCACAGTTCAAATCCCAAAGAACATCATTTTACAATGAATTAAAACATTTAAAATAAGCAGCTGATATTCACATTGGAGAAGCTCCAGCTGGACAATGCTTTGGCATTTCACGCTTAATAAACCTGCCGTGTGTTTCCCTGCAGTTGACGTCGGAGAAGAAGGTGGACCGAGGGCTGCTCCCTCCAAAGAAGATGCTGGGGAAGAACTCAAAGAGTCTGGTGGAGCGGCGGGAGAAGGAGCTGGAGCTCTACCTGCAGACGCTCCTGCTGCAGTTCCCACAGGCCACGCCCACTCCGCTCGCCTGCTTCCTGCACTTCCACCTCTACGTGAGTTCCCCAAACGGGGTCTTTAGGTTTCAGACGGTTGATCAGAGATAATGAGCAACTTAAAGTTGTCATGTTGACATTTTGTATTTTAAAAACAATAATTTTTTTAATTGAAATAATAGTTCACAGATTGACTAGATACATGTCTTGTAAATAGCTTTTCTCTTTTGTTCAATGGCGTGACAACCTTTACTTTACTGGAACCAGGTTAAAAAAACAAACTTTTTCACCTCAGTTGTCTTGGGCTTCTGATTTTTAACATGGTCGTCAAAAGTTTGTTTGGTATCTCTAAAGGATGCACGTCGTCAATGTCAGTGAGTGTGATCACATGACGTCGATACAACAACAGACCAGCCGTTACAGCTGATTTATACAAATAAAAACACTTGTGATGTGAAATGATCAACATGTGACTGTCGCAGATGAGTTGGAAAACGGTTGCATCGTAGTTTATTCTTCCGCCGCTTTAACGCTGCATGTAACTATGATATGATGTAACAATCGTTACAGGCGACGCTGCGGCCTCTGCAGGGTTTGTTTTTCAAATACCGGTTCACTAATCCAGGCTAACATGATGTCATCCAGCTAAAATGATCCTGACTAGTATCAACCAGTCCAGTTGGAGGTTTGATTAGTTATCAAAGTGTTGAAACACAATCTTTGAAACAAAGGCAACATGGACCTCCGGTAGAGAGTTGAAACCACGTCCTGAAACTTGAGTCTTCAAGCTTAACTTGTTGTTATTGTGAAATGATTCCAGGTTCTAACAAAGTCTTTGTTTTCTTCCAGGAGATCAACGGCATCACGGCAGCTCTGGCTGAGGAGTTGTTTCATAAAGGTTAGCTTGCTCTCTCTGACCTCTGACCTCGTGTTTCTAACCGTTGACCCCTATAGTGGAGTGTTGCGTTTCCACTTTGTGTAGCTGCGGAGGCGTTCTTCTCCCTTTTTTGAGTTATTACGACATTATACTTAATGTGCAGTGAGCCAGAATGCTCTGCACTTTGTTAATGAGAGGCAATACACATTAATTAATTCACAAGGATGTAAATGAGGCAGGTTTAGTCAAATGTCAGTGAATAAAAAAACATTTAAACTGAGACTTCACAAGAGGATGTACGTCTTTTGTGGTCGCTAAACCTGCACAAATAAGTCATAAAGATAATGTAATTCTCAAAGCACTCACAAAGAGTGTAATGCATCCCATAGTTCACTGCCAATTACATAGCCTCTCTGTGCACCATATTTAAATGTGCCGATATGAATCGTAGCCAGGAGAAGGCTGCTCAAACTCATTTATTTTGGGATGCAGTTGTGTGCAATCCGTTGTCGGTTCTCTGATTGCGTAACGACGTCCTGTGAGACAGCAGCCTGTTGAGTAAATCCTGTTCCTCCACATTCGACTGGGTACTGTTTTTGTTTCCTTTTTTAAAAGCCCGAAATAATCAATACTGTTTTAAAAAAAAAAAGTTATTAGCTGATCATGTGTTGCAGCCGCTTCGATTAAAGTTTCATCTCTCCCTGGTCGTCGCAGTTTGTGTTCATACAACCAAATACATTTTGACGACTGTATAAAAGCATTATTACTGAATGTTGCAGGTATTGTCAACATCTGACCCGTAAACGCTGCCCTGTGAAGCGGTGGCTTGACCGCTGTATGTTTGTCGTGCTGCAGGTGAGCAGCTGCTGCAGGCCGGCGAGGTGTTTTCTCTCCGTCCGCTGCAGCTTTACTCCGTCTCCCAGCAGCTCCGTCTGGCCAAACCCACCTGCTGCAACGGAGACGCCAAAACCGACCTGGGACACATCCTGGACTTCACCTGCAGGCTGCGATACCTCAAGGTCCCGCCCCCTCTTTGGTTGAACTCAGATCCCCGTCGTTGACTTTCCTTCCGGGAGCAGAAGTGTGGAAATGTTCTCACTGGTTGTGTTTGTGTTTGGTCAGATGTCTGGGACCAGAGGCCCAGTAGGAACCAGTAACATCCAGGAGAGCAGCCTCCCCTTCGACCTGTCCGTTTTCAAATCACTCCTCCAGATAGAGGTAACTGTCTGTCTCCCCGGGACTTAATCATGTCTGGTACATGTAGAAATCCTGCGTCATTCATATCTCACACAAACCTCGTGATCACAGGAGCACATTTCATGAGGCAGAGCAGGGTTGTATAGAGTTAGATTGTGTGATCATTTATTAATTACTTTTACTATCAATCTCCTCAAAGTTCAGCACTAAAACGACAGAAATGGCGCAGGTAGAGTTGTAAACATAACTTGCAGGCCACCAACCTAAAGGTCAACCTGCTGCCACTAACGTCTCAGCAAAGTAAAAACACTTAACAGAAGATGAAACGCATGCTAGTTCACGGGGATCAGCAGCAATGAGATGATGTGTCTGAGATATCGGTGCTCTGTTGACTATGTAATCACGTCATGTTCTCTGGAGTATCTTCCTCAGATACCGATGGCGGTTCTATTCTCCTAAAAGCTCCCGATATGTGTGCGCTGACGTCCGTCTCTCTCCGTCTTCAGATCAGTGAGTGCAGCGCTCAGCAGATCCGAGGTCTGTCGTCTCTGAGGTCGAGTCTGGCCACTCTGAGTATCCACCACTCCACGGAAGCTATGATGGTGAACCACCGATGAGCACTTCTCTGCAGTGTCTACGCGGTGCCTCGTACTGAATGCGTGTGTTTGTTTCTGGCCCGCCTCCCAGTCGATCCTGGTCCCGGAGTCGAGCGAGTTCTCCCAGTGGGAGGCCGAGGGGGCCGAGTCCGGCTGTCCCGTCACCGCCGTCATCCCCTTGTGGAAAAGCCTGACCACGCTGGACATGAGCCACAACGGCATCGGCACCATCGACGGCTCAGTGGTGAGACGCTCGCTGCAAAACCTAAACGTAGTCGTCCCCCCCCCCCGTCCCCTCCCCCCCCAGGGAAGTCAAGGGGAAGAAATAGGGACTGACTCTATTCTCACACAACATCTCATAGCCACATTTGTTTCCTCTGTTGCAGAAACTGATTCGTAAGGTGGAGTTTCTGGATCTGAGCCACAACCAGCTGTCCACAGTGGAAAACCTCCAGGTATGTGGCCGCGTGACGTAGAACACACCAGCTCTGGAGCTGCAGCCAAAGAAAGTTGATGTTTTCTTATGTCCTGCTTAGTCCGACCAACAATCCAAAAGCATTCAGTTTACTAACGGAGCACTAAACACAGAGAAGTAGTAATTCTGGAACGAGAACGCGTTTTGACCGTTCTGCTCGAGGCGTGACATTAATGGAAGTTAACCGCTCTGTTTGCAGCACCTGTACAATCTGGTCCACGTGGATCTGTCCTACAACAGCCTGCGGGTGCTGGAAGCTGCTCACACCCGTCTGGGCAACATCAAGACTCTGAGCCTGGCCGGCAACCAGCTGGACCAGCTGACCGGCCTCACCAAGCTCTACTCGCTGGTCAACCTGGACCTCAGCCACAACCAGCTGGCCCAGGTAATCACGCCGCGGAAAGAAAACTCTTTTATATAATATATGTATTTAATGTATTTTATTACTTTTTTGGGGGGGGGGATTAAAAGAAAGGAAACTGTAATTGTGCTAATGCGAAAAAATCCACAACTTAAAGGAGGGAGCCGGTGGAGGCTGACGTGTGCTGTTTGTGACTTCGTTGTGCGTTTGTCTCCAGTTGGAGGAGATCAGGAACATCGGCTCTCTGCCGTGTCTCGAGAAGCTCCACCTGTCCAATAACCCCATGTGTATCATCCCGGACTACAGAACCAAAGTGCTGACGCAGTTTGGAGACCGAGCAGCCGAGGTACGCCGTCATCACGCCGTCAATGTTACTGCGTCACTACTTCTCCTTCTTCTCCCACAGCAGCCAAGTGCACCAAAAGGTGTTTCTTTGCTTTGCTCCACAAAGAACAATGTCAGTTTAATTACATGCTATATTTAGAATAGTTACCGTCATAGAGTTGAACTTAAAGAGTCAAACGTATTCATATTGTTTTTGTTATTGGAGGCTGCTGGCTTTGAAGAGAGCATCTCTTTCAGATCCTCGTCTGAAGAACCTGTCAGACGGCGAGATGAAGCCGTGAAGATATTCTAAATATAGCTCACACTTGAAAGGATAGAGATGTTCTTTGAGTTTGTATGTTTTGCGATCACAGCAGTCCTTGCTCCTTATACTTCTGTCTGTTTCTACAAACTCGGACATCCCAACCATCCTTTTAACATTACTGTCCCTACAAGTAAAGGATCTGCTCACACTTCTAGTCTCAATATTACTGCTGCCACCGTTTGTACTGCTATCGCTATTAAAACCATTGATTCTGCACTAACTGTGTATGACAATTATTATTTTAACCGTTTGTTGTCTTCAGCTTTGTCTGGATGGAACGGCGACGACGGAGAAGGAGCTGGACACGGTGGAGGTGTTGAAAGCCATTCAGAAAGCCAAAGAAGTCAAAGACCGGAGGAGCAGCGGCGACAAGAAGGTAAGATCCTCCAGCAGGAGATTTACTTATATAAAAGTTCAAATAAATAATATTTCATTCATACTGTATATACAGTGTAACGTGTTTAAAATCAGAGGTAATTAACTAATTCTGTGCACTTTGACCTCAAACATAGTTGAGTGTTGCAGCTTTCTTAAAGTCGTGATCTGTAATCACATCTTACAAATTAATTAATCCTGAAACCTCCTATAGATGTTTTATAATTCTAACCTGGTTATAGATCAGAGGGTCACCACATGTGGATGTGACTAGTAAAGAAGTGGATTACCAACAGGTCTCTGAGGGTTGATCCCAGTAGCTTACCTGTGTTCACGCCATGAGCTGCAGAGTTCAGACGTAACAACATTATAGACAATAAATCAGAGAATCACGAGTGTGTGAGGTTGTAATCTTATTTGGAAACTTAAATGAATCTGTAGTGTGTGTGTGTGTGTGTGTGAGAAACATGCCTCCTGACTGTGCTAAAGTCTTAAGTTGTGAATTTTACTGTAGCTATATTTTGTGGATCTTTTAATTTTTTGTTTGAATAGTTTTTATAGATTATTTGTGGCCAACCGTTTTCTCCTGCAGAGAAATCCTCAAAGTTTTCTGTTCTTTGGGATTTGTAAACGTGTCCCAAGACTACTTCCTGTTTGGGTGTCCAAGACTACTTCCTGTTTGGGTGTCCAAGACTACTTCCTGTTTGGGTGTCCAAGACTACTTCCTGTTTGGGACCTGTTTAGGAATGACGTCCCCATTCTCAGTTTTTCTTAGATACATTTTGCCATATTTAGAGTTCTGCGTATTCTTTCTTTTGTAACGAAGGATCATTACTGAGTGTTTTTGTACACAGTCTGACTTCCTGCATAGTAAATAACTTTAATTCAAGTATTCAAGCTGCATTTTTTTCAAGCAGGATGTTTAAAACTAAAACTAAAGGCCCAAACAGGAAGTGAGGCCCAAACAGGAAGTGATCTGTGTCGGTCTGGACGGCGTCACAATATCTGCTGAACACAAACCTTCACAAGGTCTTCCTGCAGAAGGTATCTGGTCAACACATATTCTCAAAGGGTTCACAGGTTTATGCACATTTGCAGATTTAAAAAAAAAAAACACAATAAAAAAAGCACGAGTCACGACGAGCCCAGATGTCTGTTTGCTGACTGTTTGCTGACTGTTGCTCTGCTGCTGACGGAGCTGCAGGTTTTAGGATGTGACCGCCCTCTGAAGGCTTCCCTCTCTGTCCTCTCGTCAGATCAGTGAGGAGACCAAGCCGTCTGCTGCTGCACCTCCTCCTCACCTCTCCTCTCCCCCCTCTTCTTCTTCCTCCTGCTTCTCCTCTGCCGTTGCTCCTCCTCCTGCTGTCACCTCCTCCTCCTCTTCCTCCTGTCCAGCCCAGCAGGCTGCCTGCCCCAGCCAAGGTAATCATGTATGTATCAGGCTGTGCAGAGCTGAGGGGGGGGGGGGGGTTAAGTATTTCTGCTGTCAGGCAGTGGACAGACAGACGAGTGTGTTTCTCTGCTCTTTGTCTGCAAAGTGATTATCAAAAAGCGGCAGCTGACTAAACTCTCTGGGGCTGCAACGATTATTATTATTATTATTATTATTATTATTATGGTTATCTATGAATCGTTCAGTCGGTAGGACGTCTCTTTAGCTGCCGTCCCTCCTCGTAGAGAACGTCTCGTTCTACACCAGATCTCCTCGGCTTTTCATTTCCTCTTGTCGTCGCTTCTCTTTCTGCTCTGACCGAGGAAAACAGCTTTTTTTTTTTTTTTCACTCTCTTATAGCTTTTAAAATCGTGATCAGATGCCTGTTGATTCATAGCTTAAAACTCCTCCTGTCTTTATAAATGATTACTTGTATACAACCAGAGGAGTCGACCCCTGGTGGTCACGAGAGAGAATGCAGCTTTAACACATGAAGCATATACTTCTATACAACCAGAGGAGTCGCCCCCTGGTGGTCAGAGAGAATGCAGCTTTAACACATGAAGCATATACTTCTATACAACCAGAGGAGTCGCCTCCTGGTGGTCAGAGAGAACGCAGCTTTAACACATGAAGCATAGACTTCTATACAACCAGAGGAGTCGCCCCCTGGTGGTCACGAGAGAGAATGCAGCTTTAAGACATGAAGCATAGACTTCTATACAACCAGAGTCGCCGCCCCCTGGTGGTCACGAGAGAGAATGCAGCTTTAACACATGAAGCATAGACTTCTATACAACCAGAGGAGTCGCCCCCTGGTGGTCACGAGAGAGAATGCAGCTTTAAGACATGAAACATAGACTTCTATACAACCAGAGGAGTCGCCCCCTGGTGGTCACGAGAGAGAATGCAGCTTTAAGACACTAGCAATCACCTTTCAGATTCGACATTTCGTTCGCAGCCTTGGTGTCAAACTGTGATGAAAAAACAACAACCATCAGTCCAAAACTCAAATTATTTACTTAACTTGTGTTCAAACAAAGAAAAGTGTCAGTTAATAATATTTAAGAAGCTGCAGCCATCAATTAATTGCATTATTCTGATCCCAAATATGGTTTTGATTGAGTTAGAATGTACTCTGCACAGAAACGGTGGTATTTCCAGATGTCACACAGCCTCACGGCGTCGCTCATCTGTTCGGTTTCCTGTTTCAGAAGTGACGAGCAGAGAAGAAGAATCAGTTCCCCGCAGCGTCCCCCCCCCTGCGGACGCTGCTCCTCCCCCCGCAAGCTTCAACACTAATACACACCTCCCGTCTGCCGGCCCGGCCCAGGTGAGACGCACCTGCAAGGGCCGTTACCGTGACAACCTGTAGGATATCAGTCGGGCACAAGAGGCAGTGTTTGTTTTTTATGTAATTATGTGACGATGAATAATCAAACTATTTGGATTAGGAGGGTAACAGTTTATTGTTGAACAATATGTCTTAATACAACATTTTTAATATATATTAATGAATGTTGGTCTCAGCTGGGATCTAAAGTTGCTTCATGTGTTTGTCTGCAGGTCCAACAAGTCAGTCTGTCTGAACACACACTCTGTGGAGCTCCTCCCACCACCGTTACGAATAACATCTGGTCAGTGTCCAAAAACATTATATTTTAATGAACTATTAGATACCTCGACGCTTTTCAACTTTTTGCCCAATGACGCCAATAATATACATCCTTCGCCAGCTTTTATAAGCAACAAAAAAACCTTCAAGACTTCTTTTTATTTCTGTTAATCTTCCGTCAGAGAAACTGAACTTGTTTGAAACACAGGAAGTGTGGAGTCTCATCATGTTTGAGTATTGACAATATCTTAAAACAAGAAAAAGAAAAAAGTCTAAGTAGAGGTGCCAGAAAATGGTGAGAAAGTATTTGTTGTAAAGATAAACTGAGAGTAGCACAGTATTGAGTGTTACACAACATTTAATAAATGTACAGAGGGTACTGGGTTTATCGGGTGTAGTTCAGGTTGTGTCCAGCAGGAGGTGCTGCTGCTCCTTCTCACAAATCTGTTTTTCTTTCACTTTAATTGAACTTGATTTGACCTACAAGAGTAAAACAAAAATAACGAAGTTCGAAAACATTAAATATAATGAATTAAATTGTGGCGTGTTTGTGAGCTGATGGCACGACTGAAGCGAGTAAATTCTGTCACATTTGAAAAGCCGTTTCTTCTGTGATCGTGACATCACGGGCGTCATGAAACCATCTTCATCTCCGTCTTTTTGCTCCCCCAGTTGCGTCTGCTGCTCTTCCCCCTCGAGACCACTTGAAACCGCGTGCTTCTCCTGCAGCGCCGCCTCGTTTCCTCTCCTTCCTTCTCACCTGCTCTCCCTCTCCGCCTCCAACAAAGACTTCGTTACCCAGCTCTCCCGGCGTCTCGGTTCCATCCTGAAGGAGCAGAAGAGGGAGACGCAGGAGGAAGACGACGAGGAGGAAGAGGAAGAGAAGATGTCTGAATCCAGAGAAGTTCAGTCCCAAGTGGAGGACACCGAGGTGGGAAGTCCGAGGTGATCTAACCGTCAATTTCTCTCACTGGTTTCTGGGATTCCCAATTGTTTCTGAGATCTTCTAAAATTGGTTTCTGGCCTTTCTGTTATTGTCTTATGGTTTCTGGGATATTCCAATGCTCCCACTGCTTTCTGAGAAGTTCACGCTGGTTTCTAAATATTCTCAAAGGTGTCTGCCTAAACGTCCCACTAGTTTCTGGGATTCCCAGAGGTTCTTGCTGGTTTCTAGTTTTTTTTATTTTTATGACTTTCAGACGTCCCCACTGGCTTCTGGGATTCCCAGTGGGTTCTTAGAGCCCTCAAAATTCCCACTGGTCTCTGAGATCCCTTTTTAAAATAAAATGTCTTAAAGGTCCCACTGATTATATGATCCCGTAAGATTCACACCGTTTTCTGAGATGATGATGATGATGTGTCAAATAAAATAAAAGAGTTTTTTTTTTTTTGGTATAAAAACTAAAAACCCTGTTTAATGCTCATTCTTCCAGTCCAGGCTCCGGGGACGGATACTTCGAGATGGGTCTGGACGACTCTGTTGAGGAGTCGGTCTGCTCCTCTTCCTCCACGTCGCTCTGCGTTCCCCCTGCAGAGGAGCCCGGCGGCCACCAGGGGGAGCTGTGTGGCGGGGAGGATGAGGTGCACGTCAGCAGGGTTTTGTGGTGCTACTGTCTTCAGGTGAAGGAGGAGGTGGAGCAGAAGGAGGCGTGCCTGGTGCTGACGGACGGGCTGTTGAGCCTGCTCTACCTGCCGGATGATTTCACCTGGACCAATCAGGACGCAGGTAAACACAAAATCACCCCCAGTTTCTTTTAGTTCATTTATTTTTGCTGCCTATCTAGAGTTGAATGAATTAATCTGAGTTCATAATCTTGGTCATGGTTTCCGTATAGAGACCCGTCATATTGGAGAGGAGGCAGACGTTTAAAGATTATATCTCTCGGTTCTGTTGTCCTCAGACCAGGAGCAGAGTCCGCCCGTGGAGGAGGTGCTGTCCAGCCTGCAGGTGGACCTCCTGCTGCCGTACTCCCGTCTCGTGCTCTCCTGCAGCACCGAGCTCCCTGACTCCTGCCTCGCCTTTGGCCTCCACGCCGGCCCGACCCGCTGGTACATCTTCTCAGAGTCCGAGGAGCTCCGGCAGACCAGGACCGAGCTGACGGTGCTGATCCAGGTCAGAGAGCAGCACATTTTGGACTGCCTAAAAAATAAGAAAAGGATTTTTGGAAACAATTTATTGGGTCAAACAAAGCTTCCATTTATTCTGTATTATGAAGAAACGTGCACTTTTTTTTATTTTGTTGAATTTTGCTCAACAGATAATTATAGCCGCATAATGATGTTTCATACCTGCTTTTTTTAAATGTTGTATTTATATTATTTACAACAGGTTTTTTATTGATTAGGTTTACTGATTGCTTAAATGAAATATATTATATGTTTTTGTCTTGATGACATCAGTGAGTAAGAAAAAATAAATGCGGTTTTATATATTACAGCTTTCTAACGGTGCAGTTCTTAGAAAACACGTATAAGAAGGACAGTGTGCAGCATCAAACCTTCTCTCTTGTTGTTCCAGGCTGCGAAGTCCCAGACTGACCCGGAGCCCCCCAACACTCCTCAGCTCTTCCCCCGATCGCTCATCAACTCCTGGGAGCTGGAGGAGAGTCAGGGAGCCCAGGGAGGCTATCCTGCCTTCCTCCTTCTCTCCTCCTCCTCCTCCTCAGCCCTGGACACCCACCCGCTCCTGTCAGACATCCTCTCCAAGAGAGAGGACTCCAGCCTCTTCTCGCTCCTCTTCCTCACCCACAGACACCTCTGGGTGCTGAAGATGGACTTCAGAGAGCTGGCAGAAAGGGAGAGGAGGAGTGCTGACCTTCATCACCCTTCCTCCTCCTCCTCCTCCTCCTCCTGGTGCAGGCTGGTCCGGGTGCCCCTCGGCTCCGTGGTGCTTCACCCCAGAGAGAGAGCTTCTCAGGTCGGGGACAGAAGCAGCAACTCCTCCTGCCCCGACCCGAAACACCTCCACAGGTAGAGAGGCCGTGATTGGACGAATGGATGTTCTGAGTCTGCAGTTATATTATTTTAATTTGTTTATGTAGTTTTTGTTTTTTACCTTACCACAGCATCAAGTATGTGTTTCTTGGTTTAACGAGCTAATTAAGTAACGTTGGTATATTTAGTGATAAGTAGTATGATTAGATAGATTTACATATTACGAGTTTAGATATTGTTCATGTTTTGCACTGATATAATGGCAGCTTTTGGAATAAGAAGAAATTGAAGTTCCCAGAATAAATTCTGATTTTCTCTTTGTGCAAAGTTGATATATAACTGATCAAACTGAACCGTCAATATTTAAACCCAAGCTAAATGAATCCCGACATCAATACTAACGTCTCTTAGCTCTTATGTCATATTCTAATTCACAATTTCAACTTTTGGCGCCAACATTTACCGTTTCCATCCGGTGCTGACTTTACTTTTGGGATTATTAATGTACCATTAACATGCGCATTTACTTAAATAGTAACATTTATTTTTTTAATTGATCAGGTTTACTGGTTGATAACATTTAAATGGTCAAATGCAAATGTTATAAAAACGTTCTCATTACTGTTTCCTCTGTTCTGTTTCCGTGCTCTTAAATCTGACCGTTAACTGTATTTTAACCGTGGTGTCCAGGAGGAGTCACACTGTGGAGCTGCTGCTGGCCGGTCAGAGGCTGCTGCTGCTCTTCCCTCTGGCCCAGAACCGGAGCACCTTCCTGGGGGTGCTGAGCCAGAGCAGAGGCTCTCTGGAGGGGCTGAAGATGGTGGCCCTGCCCTGCAGGCCCTGTCCACAGCAAGGTGAAGACCAGGTTTTCCCCAGCTGATGGTTTCATTCAGTGATGCCTTTTACTGGTTTCCTCTCCCAGTTTGCTTGACGCGTTGCCTCCTCGTGGGTTTGTGCTCAGGTCGTCACAGATCCAGAGACCAGTGCTGCTGTTCCAGGAAATCAAACAGCACCACCAGGTAGAAGCCCTTTATCACTTTCTCCTTGTGCCTGCATTCAGATGTGCACTTTGATTAAGGCCACACGGTGTCATGCTGTACCAATTCTGTAATCTCAACGCACCGATCTTCTCTCCCACTCGTGTATCAGGGAGTTTATGAGACATTTATTTATATAAAACAAAGCATGACGCAGAGGCAATCCCGATGGGCGTCAACGAAGCTGTAATTTCACCGCACTTAATCACAGGAATTGGACCGAGTCATTGTTGATGTTACGGGCGGAAGTATCAGCTATGTGTCAGCTGATAAGTAATAATAAACATCAGAGATACTTTTGAGGTTATAGTTTAAATAATATATAGTTTATTTCCTGCAACGTAAAATGTCCCTCTCGGTACATAAATTACAGCGATAACTCATAAAACCGGATAATGAATAATGTAAGATTACTTACTTATATTTATTTTCCTCTCTAACGAGGACGCCACTCGACAAACATAATCTTAAGACTTTCAGACGTTAGTGAAATATAAGAACATGATCCATTTCCTCATAAATGTGCCTCAGGAGCCACTTCATGTTTTATCTTTTGCACACCATCAGGGAGCAAAGTGTTACATCCACTCCCCCCTCACACCCCCCCACAGCATATTTAGAGAGATGATTTATTGCTGCTGTTGATATTTTTTCTCTTTCCTCCTCAGCTGGGACTCCTCCAGCCTGGTGGAGGAGAACCAGCCGTCCCCCCACCTCAACCCAGGTCTCTCCCCAGGACTGAAGCGCCTGGCTGGGCTCGGAGAACAACAGCTTCTGACCTACTTCCACAGATATATAGCCGTGGTAGGACACACACACACACACACACACACACACAGATGGGTTCCTATGCTTCGTCAACCTGTGTGTCCCGCGATAGAAGGATGTGATGCTGCTGTTTGACTGATAATAATCTAAAGCTGCATTTCCTCATAGACCCATCAGTGCTTTGCAGAGTAAACTCTTGCTGTTTTAAGACTGTAATGTTTGTTTACAACTCTCGGTTATTTATTTTTCTCTGGAATGTCAGGAAATGGTCAAATCCCCGCAGTCCAAGATGACGTTGCACAATGTTAGTGAAAAACCCAAAAGAGTGTGTTTTTATTATTATTCTGCAGCCCTGAGCTAACCAGAGGGGGCGCGCTCACATGAACTAAAGAAGCCCGGCGACGTAAACAACGCACGGAGAAGACGAAAAGGCGCATCTTATGTTTGTTTGTTTGTAAATATGTTTGCAGTCTGAGGCGGAGGAGGTGAGACAGGTCCTGTGGCTGTCTGTGGTTCTCTACAAGTCTCCAGAGTCTGAGCTCACCTGCTGCCTGCTGCTCTCCACGGATACGATCTACTTCCTGTTGGAAGACTCCGCCTCCACACTCGGTCATCCCTCGGGTAGGACGATGGGGCGTGATTGGTTGTCATGGGGCTAAAATTACATATATGAGATCAATAATAGTAAAAAAAAAAAAAAGTGAACTTTTGTACAGAGAACAGCAGCAAAGAGGCACAAATGTCTCTGTAGACTTTCCTCTTTGTTAAATCTCTTATTGTTTTGTACCTCCGTCCGTCTGTCAGTGTTGGACATGATGGACTCTGGAGACGTGGACGTCTGTCTGTGCTGCTGTCTGTCCGTCAGACTGTCTGACCTGCTGTCTGTCAACGTGGGACTGTTCGACCAGTACTTCAGAGTTGTGGGTCAGTGGATGGATACGCTCCGGTGCTCTCGGGGCTCATCAATATTTATACCAAACTGCTGCTTTATGCCGATATTAACTCCTCCGTCACCCTCTCACCATCTAACCGTGCATTCTCTCTCTCTCTCTCTCCCTCCCTCCCTCACTGTGTTTGCAGGTCGTTCGGCCGATCACATCGTGTGCTGCCTCAGCAGGGACAGTTACGGGACGGGCGTCTTCCTTCAGGAGCTCATGTCGGCTCTCAGCCTGCAGCAGCAGCAGCTTCCTGCTCCGGAGCCGTCGGATCAGGACTTCTACTCCCAGTTCACCAGTACAAACACAGGTAACCGTGCTGGGAGCCTCGGGGGATCAAATCCTACCCGATTTGCTTTGCGATCCATCCATTAAAATGTCTTTTGCCAGAACACATACAAAATCTGTAATGGGACCAAAGTGAAGGAGGATTCACACCCTCCTTTTCCCCCAATAAAATTCTTAATGAAACATGATAGATCATGTTTAACATTGTTTATTTAAATGTTAAATATACAATATCTAAAACAGAAGAACCTACACATTTGTGAAACTATAGTCCAGTACTCTGTAACATAGGGACCGGACAGATGTGAGAGTGTCTAGGCCTTAAATAATAAAAATAATAATATCAAGAAAATAAAAACTTTGTCTAATATTGTTTCCCCTGCTGGAGCAAATAAGAATGAGGACAAACAATCTTTTAGCATATTTAATTGTTTTCATACATGTACTGTATTGTTTTACCTGAAGTCCACCAGAGGAAACGATACACAGGATCAGGATCAGGACCTGGACCTGCATGTTTAACTGGACATGATGACGGATGTGATTTTGTCTCCCCCTGCAGGCAAGATGCAGAACTACGAGTTGGTCCACAGCAGCAGGGTGAAGTTTATTTATCCCAGTGAGGAGGAGATGGGAGACCTGACCTTCATCGTGGCCGAGAGGAAGGCTCCATCCAGCGCAGCGTCCTCGCGCTCCTTCAACGTCCTGCTGTACCTGCTGGTCTTCCAGGTGAGGGCGCCTTCCTTCTGTAGGTGGTTGTTTCATGAGAGTTGGCACGCTTTAACTGTTTCTAGACGAGCAGCAGTGTTTCCTCCCGCCAAATACTGAGCTTTAGGGGCATGAGACGTTTTTTAATTTTGAATAGAGCTCATAATCATATTTGAGGGGGCCGAGCACGCAGCCCTGGGGGGCTCCCGTGTTCAACACTAGGGTGGAGGAGGTTTGGCTGCCAATCCGAAACCGCCCGGGGTCTGTTTGTGAGTCTAATGAACGGCGTTCTGGCGTAGGTGTTGTTGTTTTCGAGATGTGCAGACAGCATCCTGTGGATCTCTTGGCTCCGGATGCAAACTGTATCTGTATTATAAAATACTAGTTCTTCTTTCCTTCAGGTCCAAATCCCCAGCAGTCTGCCCAGCCAAGGCTCCACTCTCTCAGGCCACTCCTCTTTTTCTGACTCTGGTCCGTCTCCGGTCCTCCAGCCCAGGACTTTGATCCTGACCAGCACCGACGTGTTCCTACTGGACGAGGACTACGTCAGCTATCCTCTGCCGGATTTTGCCAAAGAACCACCCTCCAGGTGAGCCCACGGGAAGCCCCGCCCTCCTTCGCCACGACACTTAACAACCGCTGTACATCTTTTTACAGCAGAGTCACTTTAAGAGCGGAATTTTTCACAAGAAGAACCTTTAAGTTCTGGAGCCATGGCGACCAAACGTTTAACAGTAACAATGTGTGAAACGCGTCGCCTCCCCTGAACGCTGCAAGTGTTGTAATTTGGGAGAAAGCTGAAACAAACCCAGTTCCCTCATGTTTGTGGTTGTCTGCTGCAGGAAAAGAGGAAGAAGAGTAGACAGTGAGTGTGTGTGTGTGTGTGTGTGTGTGTCTGACATGGGACAAAACAAGCGGAAATCAATACTCGCCGAAGCTTCAGGCGGAGCATGAAATCCGTCACCGTGAGGAGGAACAGGAGACTGTGACTGAGCGAGGAATGAAAAACTCGAGCGTTATTATTCTAATAATCTGACTCGATTGCCGTTTTTTTTATTTTTTATTTCCTTTTATTCAGTCTGACAACGACGAATCCGTTTTGGGTCACATTCGTTAGCTTGAAGCGCATCTCTTGTTGACTTTTTAGTTAATTTCCATTCTGCCTCCTGCTCAGTAGTTTTACCAACCACCAGACTCATTTTAATAGCATTTCTATTTGAAAAATGTGGCTCGGTCAGCCTTCATCACCAATAAGACGTAACCAAGTCGAGATTAGAATGATTCCTGCTGTTTTGCTCTTGACAGCGTTTGTAATCTATATTTTTATAATAATGTGACACTGTGAAAGCTCATTTAGCAGTATGGTAGTCCTCCTCATCTTCATCTTCATCTTCCCCATCGTGTCCTCCTGCAGGGAGCGGTACCAGCTGCGTGAGGCTCGGAGGATCCGGGATCTGGACCGGGTCCTGCTGGGCTACCAGACTTACCCTCAGGCTCTGACCCTGGTGTTCGATGACCTGCCCGGCCCCGACCTGCTCTGCCACCTCACCATGGACCACTTTGCTGCTGCTGGGGAGGAGGCCCCTCCCAGAGGGGGCAGAGCCAGCAGCGGCGCAGAGGGCGAGGTCCAGTGGTGCGTCTTCGTCCCGGAAGCCGACAGCAGAGAGAGGCTGATCTCGCTCCTCGCCCGCCAGTGGGAGGCGCTCTGCAGCCGGGAGCTTCCCGTGGAGCTCACGGGCTGATTGGTCGGACGGACGGGTGGATGACTGTTCAGCACTTTGTAGGTGGTCGTCGGTGGGCGGAGCTTCATTTACACACGGGACGCAGGGCTCCGCCTCCTTGTTCAAAGGTCTCGAGGTGCTTCAAACCGACAGGTGACCACGTCGGAGGACGACGCTGTTTCCAGCTGCTCCGAAAAGGCGGCCTGTCGTCATAGAGACGGGGCGAGATGCGACGACTCGGCCGAATTCGGATAACGACGCGCGCTTTCATTCCCGTCTCTTCTCTCGAAGGCGTCCATAGCGTTGCTCTTGCTTGTTCACATGAAAAGGGACAGAAGTGGAGAGTTTAAATACTTACTCACCTCCACATCAGTTGCATCACATCACAGCCGTACATTGTTCTCCGCTTGTCACCCTTATTTAAGTCTTTAATTTAAGAAAAGTCGGAATGCATCAAATATTCATACAAATAGTTTTTCTCTATTATGTCACACACTTGGTTTTCTGAGGTGGTTTCAGACGACCAGACGGGCACTTAGTTGGAAGCCCTTTGGTTGTACGATGGATGTGGCTCCACACACCAGACTGCTCACTGACCTCTGACCTCACGGAGCTGAAATGATGGGAGTTTCTGGCACAACTTTAACTGTCTTGCAAAGTGTCTCACACGGAGATTTACAGATTCTGTTTGACGACTTGACGGACTTGTGTTGCACAGCAGGGGGCGCTGCAGACGGTCCACAGGAGTTGTGCTAGTTTTTAAATCAACATTATCTTTGAAAGAACAGTTTGTCATTGCTGGTGAAGCCTCTTGTTCTGTCGTGTGTGTGTGTGTGTGTGTGTGTGTGTGTGTGTGTGTGTGTGTGTGTGTGTGTGTGTGTGTGTGTGTGTGTGTGTGTGTGTGTGTGTGTGTGTGTGTGTGTGTGTGTGTGTGTGTGTGTGTGTGTGTGTGTGTGTGTGTGTGTGTGTGTGTGTGTGTGTGTGTGTGTGTGTGTGTGTGTGTGTGTGTGTGTGTGTGTGTGTGTGTGTGTGTGTGTGTGTGTGTGTGTGTGTGTGTGTGTGTGTGTGTGTGTGTGTGTGTGTGTGTGTGGAATATAAGTCCAGGGCGTGTTAGCCTAGCTTAGCACAAAGACTGGAAGCAAGGGGAAACTGCTAGCCAAGGAAAACCTCCAAAGCTGTTTTGATTTACATGTTGTTGTTTATGTGAAGTTGCTCCTAAAACCAAAAATGTGTTTGTGCAGTTGGATGACAAGAGGATATCCAAAAATGTTTGACTGTTGTTCTAAGTAGCGTACACTCTCTCTCACACTCTCACTCACTCTCTCACACACAGACACACAGACACGCACTGACGCACACCGCTGCTCGGCACAATCTGCTCTCTTAACATTTTATTCCTTGAACATTGCAATTAATGAAGCAGTATTATCGAACTGTATATTGAAATCTTTTTATTAATATTATATTAATATAAGTATGTTTTTGGGACCGACGGATGTTTTTCATCCTGAAGCAGATTTTGTACGAAACGCGTAAAAGTTTCTGATGAAATTTACAACAAAAAAACTTGTTTATCGTTATCATTGAGTGTTTATTTTTTTATACTTTTTTTTTTCTTTTTTATTTCATTGTAAGTTGTGTTGTTTTTTTTGTACATTCATTTTGTATTCTTATTATTATTATTGACAAATGGGAAGCCAGACGTTTTTTTCCCCCCATCCCTCCTCACCACTGTTGTCTAGGTTACATGTTTTTGGGGAATGCCACTGAATTAAAGTGAGAAATGAAAACTCCACATGCAGCCGTCCGCGTGGCGTTGCTCGGCTCGTCTGATTCTTCTGGAAGCGTCGGGGTCGGACCGCAGGCGGCGCTGACGCAGCAATTAAACCAGAAAACCAGACGACACGCCGGTCGCTCGACGTGTGTTCGGGAATGCCGACGGACACATAAAAAAAATAAAAAGCTATTTAATGATGTATTATTAAAAACCTGGACATTCTTATTGTCTTACAGTGAGTTTATTCCCCATTTCAAAGCTGTTGTTATTATTACAGCGACCTGCTTTGATGGGCCTTCGACTGTTTACCTTGTGATTGTCGCCATTTAAAAAAGAAAAAAAGTTTTCAACCGTCTCATAGTCTTATAAACCTCTGGGTAGTTTTAAAAAACTTATGGATGAGTTAGCAGTCGTTCAGTTGATGGTTAAAACAACGCTTTACGTAATACATAAAACGAAAATATACAAAGTAAAAGGCATTGAATAATAAATATATATATATAAATATAACAGAGAATAAAAATGTCAGTGCAGTGCAAGATACATTAACTAATAAAAGGAATTGGTAAGCGGAACAGTTCAAGCCCTGATTTAAAGAAAACATGTAAATATAATCCAGGAAGGATCAATAATTCCACTTTGACCGACTGTCTTCATTTGAAGCAAGTCGGAGAAGTCTTTAAAACAGCATTTAGATGTGAAACACTACATTTTGGGGGTTTGAAATCCACAAATGTTCTCTAATTCAAATTAAAAAAATCCTGGAAAGACTTTATTAGACAATTTATTTAGACATTGGGGATTTTTGAGGAGCACTTTTGACTCATAAACTTAGTATTTTTAAACTGTTGTCTGTCCAAAAACATTTTTATTTCCCAAAGAACATTTAAAAAACATAAAAGGACAAAGAAGAGTTCCCGTCAGCACTTCATCGCCCTCAACACTCGGGGAGATTTGTGATGACTCGGCGGGTTCAGAGGCACGAAACGCACCGCAACCTTTCAACTTCCTCTATTTCCTGTCTGTCGGGAGCCGCTCATCATTAAATGCGTCCGATTTCCTTTTTGAGGGACACTTGAACAGACCGCGGGCAGAGATACTGTACGAGGAAGTGTGTGATCAGCAAAAAAAAGAAACCAGCTCACCTCTGATTGGCATCCTCTGGGCGCCAGTTGACCAATGGGAAAGGAGTTCTGTTCCAGGCTGAGAAACTAATAATAATAATAATAATGCATTTTATTCATAAACCGTTCTAAAAAAGCTAATTCAGTCGTCCACACTTCATCACATGTAGAGAAAAGGATTTCTCGATGATGACGATTCCCAGCAGGCCGAAACCGTCCGGTTTGGGAAACGTCACGTGCTCATCACATCTGCATCTCGTGTTTTTTTTTGTTGTCACCATCAGTCCCTCAGAAACTGTCAGAAAACATGCATCAAAATGTATAAAGCACACAACACGAGTCAGAGCGGTGTCGTTAAAAAACGTCCCAACTTTTTCAATGCGAGAAAAAGTCTGCAACGTCAAAATATAATCGTTTATTTTCCAACAAATGTAAAGAAAATATGTTGATAAATTTGACGACCCATCAAAAGTTATCAACATATCTTCTTTCAGCCGTTTGGCCGTGAAACAGTTCTTATTTGAAAGTTGGACATTTGTACTGTTTTTCCACACTTACTGAGCTTGTGTGTTTATACATTTAGATGCATATTAAGATCCTTAATTCAAAGGACTGGTGGTGTGCAGCATTAATTGAGGCTTTATACTGATACAGCAACTATAGGCGTGTTCATGGTTCAGAAAGAAAAGAAAAAAGGTTTGAGTAAGCTGTAAAACAGTTAAGTTTTAACAGCTATAACTTTAGTTCATGTTAGTCGACTGTTCATCTGTTGCGGTTCAATCAGTATAAAACTTTTTAAGTTCCCCGGTAGGAACTAATTCAGATGAACATTTAACTTGCGTAATGGAATTTGGTGGCACGTCCTCTTTTTGTGTAATGTCACAGTAGTTTAGTTTAGCCCCAGCTGTCAAAGTACATTAAGATAAGTGCACTGCATGTAATACAATATCCGTAGCTGCCAACACTAGACTATAACATGGAGTAGTTAATGAGAAGGGGAAAACATAGTTCTAATGTTGAGCGTGAAAAGCATTTATTTTGTATTACTTCCAGATTAAACTGTTAGTTAATTCAGTTTCACCCCATAAGTTTGACAACCGCTGGTAACCCGGTGAAGTGGAAAGTAGAGAAAGCATGGCGTACTCGTGGTACTGCGAGCCGTGTTCTGTCGTATCAAGTGAAATTCCTTTGATTAACAGTCGGAGCAGCAGAGATACACCAGAGGGATGTGACACTGATAGTAAATCCTTTCTCGCTTCCTCTTATCTTTCATGTTTTGTTCTCGTCTGTTCGACTGCGTTCCGGTTCAGAGTGCTGATCGGAGGTTTGAGACGGTCACCGGGACAAGGGCCGAGAGACACCCACGACCTCTGGGCCCCTCTCGCTCGCTTCGCCCCTTGATTCATGTTTTTCTCACTTTTTACACGAGTCAGCTGTGTGTGTGTGTGTGTGTCTGTGTGTGTCTGTGTGTGTGTGTGACATTATGCAACACCTTCAAAGATAACAAATGTCTCTGTGTCCTTCACACAATGTCTTAATTCACTCGTCTTGTATTTAATCGGGCAGTCTCAAGGCATCACAGATGTGAGACCACATCACTGGAGTCAAAACAATATATATCAAGGGTAATACTTAATATCAGCCAGTTCAGCAGCAGCACGCTGCAAATGTATACCATAAAAACTAGCATCCGCTGTACTCTGTGTTGAATTCTAATTAGCGGATGTTAGCTTGCTAATATGCTAACATTTTGCACTCACTTAATGTCTTAATAAAAATGGTCTCAATTGGAAACACGTAAAATTCATAATTAAAGGACATTTCATGCCTTTTCTTTTCTCAAGGCCGCAACTCAAAGTGGACCATGTTTGCCCAACTATAATTTACTTTAAACTTATTTAAATAGCGTTATGTTTTTATATATTTTTAAAGGTGTGTTCAGGCAGCGTGCTTGTCAGGAGTAGGAGCACATTTCCACCTTTGGTGGCACGAAATTTTGGCAAAATTGTTTGCCAAAAGTTCTTCTTGGTGAGATCAGACGCTGAGTTGTGAGCTTCGGCTAATGTCTGTGAAGTCGGTTCAAACCGCAAACGCTGCTGATTAAAATCTCCTTGCGAGTGAGCAAGGCAGCAAACCTTAAGAGTTCTGCACCCGTGTATTGTCTGCCCACTTCCTGCTATTGTTACTGTTGTGCGTGCAGTTTGACCTTTGACCCCCCCTCGCTCTGGTTAGACTCACCTTGCTGCGTCTGTCATCGGTTCTTTAACAGTTCAAGCTACATTTCAGGACAGGAAAAGAAACTCGGCACATTTGCTCCCCTTGTTTTCATTCAGACGTGGAGTCGTGTCAGCTGACGAGGAAATCCGTCCCAAAATCACAGCGCTCCGCTGGGACGACCAGGAGGGGAAATCCACCCCCAAAACTTCCTGTCAGGAAGAGAGAGGATTTCTCACAATCTCTCTCTCTCTCTCTCTCTCTCTCTCTCTCCCTCTGACAGGCCTTATAGCTGGAGTATAGTTTTACTTTATTTGAATTACCAATATCTCAAAGGGTTTAAAACAGTTACTGACCTCAGACAATCTGGTGTTCAGAAGGAGGAAAACCCAGCAGTTAAAAATTGAATCCGGGGTTGTAATTAAAGTTCTAGTTTACACTTAGATTATGAGTTACGATATGATGCGGTTCCTTGTAGTCTTGTAAGCATTACAACATTAAAATTATTACATGTATTCGTTGGGAAAGAAAACGGAATAATGTAATATTATACAATAAAATAATGAGTACTTTTACTTTTGTATTGCATTGTCTGTAATACCACAAGTATACTACAGAATACCGCTGTTACCATTACCATTGTGACGAGTGCTACTGTAACGGCTGTTTACAAGTACTAATACTACTACTAGTGCTACTGTAACTGCTGCTACTACACGTACTAATACTACTACAATGCTACTATAACGGCTGCTACTGCACGTACTAATACTACTACAATGCTACTATAACGGCTGCTACTGCACGTACTAATACTACTACTACTACTACTACTACTACTACTACGAGTGCCGCCTGCAGTCACTGCTACAGGAGGAGGAGGAGGAGGTGACCTCTGCTGGGAGGTTCCTACTTTGCCAGTTTCAGTTGTTGTGTTTTTTTGTTCTCTTCCTAGATTAGAGTGGAAAAGAGTGACGCCAGCAGTCCTTCCAGCTTCTCGGCCTCGCCGGACAGAGTTAAATACGTTACGATTCGTTTGTCATTGGCTAAATAACGGTTATTGTTGCCTTCAGACTGAAAATGAGATAATCCCAACGCTGCCTGGATCCACCCTGTCGTCTCTTTAAAAAAAAAAATAGATTTCAAGTACCTCGCAGTTTTTTGTCATCGTTGGAAAAGAGGTCTATTGTTTTCTAATAGTTTGGTTTTTCCTGCACAGAGGATGTCGTTATGTGTGCGTTGCTCCTGTCGATAGTAGAGCCGGTTGTGTTCGAGGGTTCAAACTAGATCCAAGAGGAGAAAACTGATGTGAAGAACCGGCGCTGCCTGAAAACATTCTCTACTTTTTTTACGATTTTTGTCTATTTTTTTTTTTTTTTTTTTTTTTACTGGGTGCTGGGTTGCTGGCTTTGTTTTCCCCCCTGGATGTTGTGACACTTTGCAGCCATGCTGATGCTGCTGCTGCTCCTGCTGCTCTGCCTGCAAACTTCACTGCAACAACAGGTAACACACCTCCAACTCTGTTACGCTGAGATAATGCATCCCCCCCCCCCCCCCCCCGTTTAGATCTCTAAGTGTTCAAGTGGGCCGCTTTACTCGGACAAATGCAATTACACTACAGAATAGTTTTGCCCCCGTTTTGTGCAGAAACTAATGACCTTTTAGGTCACCGAATGAATGAAAACTTGTGGATGGAGTGGACATTTCAGAGGTGACCTACTGTTTGAAGTACAATAACAGTACAATCCTGACAAAAACAACCTTATTAGACTAGCGATTCATTATTGTACCTCCGGAAAGTTAGGGTCCGCTTACAAGAATCAAAGCAGCAGAGGTCGAGAAATGCAGACTTTTAGTTCACGTTTCAACAAGACTAAAAGTCTAACGTCCTGCTCTGCTTCCAGTACATCAGCACGCTCACATGCTCTCAGAGCTACAATGCCAACATGCTGGTCTTCAGCGGGACATATTTACCTGGTTTGTTCATTTTGAATAAGCACCAGTACAGTTGAGGGAATGTCATTAGTTTCTGTGGTGGTGGTCAACAAAGAATTTGTCGACGTCCGAACCGAATTTCACGGCGATGTATCCGATAGCTGTCCAAACATTTAGCTGAAATACATCGTGCCAGTCCATCAAAAAGACGTCCGTTGACGAATAAGTGAAAACGGAACCAGAGGAAAAGTCAATTGACTCAATTCCACAAATAGAGACACTTGAACCGTGTTAACAATCACTAAAAACTGATCCAGCGGCTGCAAAGTCTGTTTCTTCTTTTATTCAGAAAGAAATAGAAACTTGAGCTCTGTGGAACGGTAGCCATGTTTGTCAAAACAGGAAGCCAGTGACAGCCCAGTGCGTTTGTCCAGTCAGGTGTCCGAGAGGGACCCTTTTGTTGTCGAAGTGACGGAGAGACGCGTCAATCGAGTGTCTTCATATCTTCGCGTCCTCACAGTCGTTCACCATCTCGAAGTGAATCGGAAATCAATCAACAAACGACAGACATTTTTAATGAGGAAACACACATTAAAACATGTGTGGCATTCAATTGATTTTGAGTATAAAAAGTAGATCGATGACGACATCAGGTGACACTTTTAAGATTTGGTCTGCTGACATTTAATAGTCTTTTTTTTTTTTCTTCATACTTTCTGATCAGAGGAATTTGATTTTCAGGATGTGTCCATTTCCCAGTAAAAACCCAGTATGGTAGCTGTGGTAGTGTCCCAGTCTGTCCAGTATTCCCAGTCTGTGCACACTACTAAGACATTTCCTCAAATATCTGCGTTGCTGGTTCTCACACAGACAAACTTTGCTTTGAAAATGATTCTCCACTTGGTTTTCAGTGTGTTTTTATCTGTGAAAAGTAACTAAGTTCATTCACTCTGGTATTGTTTGCGTACAGTTTATACTCCGCCTACTTCATATTTCTACTATATATACGAAATATTGTACTTTTCACGTCACTTTATTTGTTTTACAACTTTAGTTGAATCTTTGCAGATTCAAAGTTAAAATGGGACAACATAAAATATACATAAATTGAACTACTCAGCAGTAAACAAAGCAGTTAAAATTAACTCCTCCCCAACTCTGTGCCACATTTAAATACTGCTGACACATGAATACATTAAGTCAACTTTCAGATGAATACACATATTGATATACTTTAGAGGATTTTTATGTTGTCTTTGTTTTCTCTTGTGTGTGTCGTTAGTATCTCGTAAGCCAATGTGCACCGAGCACCCCTTTGGGACACGAGAATAAAAGGATGTCCCTCATTCATCTGTATTTATAGATAAAACTCGCTCTTCCCCCTCAGACTCCTCCTCCTGGTCGCTGTGATATCTCACAGAGGGTGGACATGCACACCTCCTGCACCTCTTGTGCCGCCGTCAGCAGCTGCCCCCACGGCTTCAGCAGGGGGGGCACGACCAACTGCAGGTATATACCAACACTGTGTTTTCACTTCTAACACTCACACACTTTAGCTTAATAAATGTGTCGCCAATGTAGTTAGAAGTGGAGTTTGTAGTAGTGGTGGTAGTAGTAGTAGTAGTAGTAGTAGTAGTATGTGAATGAAGCAGTTTCTTCACCTCATGCTCACTGTGTGCTGCAGTTACGTGGTGGAGATCGGCGGCAGAGAGATGACGTTGGATGGATGTCAGCACATCTGTGCGAAGGGGTTCATGCAGCCACAATGCTGCCCAGGTCACTGGGGACCTCTTTGTCTCTGTAAGACACATACACACACACATAAACACACACACACAGACACACACACACACACACCTTGACGTCACCCAGTCACTGTGGCCAATCAAATACAAGCAAAAACCCACCTGGTAGATCACATGAATAGTTCTACTGTGCACCTGTCGTCACAGTAATAGCTTTAACTTAGAGGTGCGGATGATTCATTACGAAATTACATTTATTCCTAATTTCCGGTGATATTTACCAAATATTCATTATGATATGTTGTTGTGTTTTTAGTAGAACATAATTATGTGTATATTTATGTTAGTTTAAGTAACTGAGAGGCACAGATCTCACATTAATAAAAATTACAAGACAG
Organism: Cyclopterus lumpus; assembly: GCF_009769545.1. NCBI lineage: Eukaryota > Metazoa > Chordata > Actinopteri > Perciformes > Cyclopteridae > Cyclopterus > Cyclopterus lumpus. Next base: position 23,583,649 of record NC_046970.1, on the reverse strand, counting down.
CTGAGTTGTTTCAGAGGACATTTAAAGCTCAGGTGAGGGAGGAGCAACCAGTCAGTCAACCAATCAGGCTCTTAATACTTACTTAAGTACGTGAATTGTGAATTTTATCATTGCTGAATTTTATCATTGCTGAATCTGTAGTTTTGACTGACAGCAAATTGATCCACTATCTATGTATGTTTTTGACTGTTCTTCCGACAAAACACGATATTTTGAGTTTGAGCGTCTGGAATTATTAAAATAATCACCAGATGTATCGATAGTGAAAACAATACTCTTTTAAATATCCAGAAGGAAATTTTTAATTTCATCGTTTTTTAAGTTCAGAAACCTGATAAAAAAATTGAAAGTCCTATATTTCAAAAAAGAAACGACCACTCAAGAAGGGGCGGGACTATTCTGCCTTTCTGCAGTTCTGATTGGTCGTTTCATTGAGCGTCAGTTCTTTACACCAATCATGTCCCGCAATGACTACGCCTCACCGCGCAGCTCTCACTCCGTCTCACAGCTAGAACAAAAATGAACGTTAGAGAGTTTAGTCGAGTTAATTGGGGCTTTCTGTTGCCTTATTTAGTCGTTGTGCCGTCAGTTGTGTGTATACGACAACAAGTAAGATACTTGAATAACTCAATAATAATTAATTTCTGCTTGGAGAAGGTTAGTTAGCTTGTAATTAACCGGTTCACGAAAGTAGCCGCTGTTAGCTTTTAGCTTAACGTAAAGTAACGTCAACGTCACTAGTTTTGCGTCAGTGCTGTGAATGTATGCGACTTACTGGCCGTTAAATGCCTTGATTGCGTCCTCTAAAGAGTCCTATGCATGTGTTCTCAATTAGGAATTGCCACATTCATTTAAATAAAATATATATTATTACAATTATTATGACTTTCACACAATCAAACAATAATCCGAAAAATAATTAAATCTCCAGGGTGACAAACATTTTTATAGAGAAATTACTGTTTTCTTCTTCTTTTTTTTTTCCTCATTCCACACTGGTGAAATTTGTGTTTTTTTTGGAACAGTGTCCATTAGAGGAACTGAAGTTGAGACATATGATTCAGACACATGGTATCATATAATGGTATCATATAAACAATGATCATTTACCTGTCACCTGTCACCTGTCTCTGTATCACCTGTCCGTCTGCAGCCTGTCCCAGCTGGTCGGGGAAGACCTGTAACTTCCACGGAACCTGTTTCGATGGAGACCTCGGCAATGGGACCTGCATCTGTGATGTCAGTATACTGTCTGTGTATAACGATGCTATACTATTGATTATGTATTTATAGGGGACAGTAACTAGCCATTAACAATAACGACCTCTGCTCAAGCGTCTCAATGGCTCATCAGCCTCTCAGTCTACAGTCTTGGATGTTTTTATGCGTTTCAGTTTTTAAATGTCGTATGGATTGTTGATGTCTTGGTTTCCCCTCTTCAGGACGGCTTCTCTGGTTTTGCCTGTCAGGAGTGTAAGAATCAGAAGGTCTTTGGAGAAAAGTGCGATAAAGGTAGGCTGAAGAAAACATACTGTGGCTAAAAGAAACACCTTCAATGTCCCAGAGTTGTTTGACAAGCTGTCCTCTGTCTGCGTGTCTGTCTGCGTGTCTGTCTGCACAGAGTGTGACTGTGCACATGGACTGTGCAATAAAGGTCCAGAAGGTGATGGAGAGTGTTTGTGTCAGCCGCCGTACACCGGGAAGCGCTGTGACCAAGGTAAGACATGCCGTGTTAAACTATATTACATTATATGAACCATATTAAACTACATCAGACTATATTACTGCATGTTATCAGGGTCGAATATATTATTCACAGATACTCAGTCAAACTGGGTGTCCTTCGAATGTCTTTTAATAATATAAAATAAAACAACATTATTTTTTTTTAAGAAGGAATGAAATTAACCCTGAAAAATATTTTTGGTTGCTGCATTTATATAAAAATAGACAATACATTATGCTGAATTTTGCCTCGCAAAATATACTTTGAACCTACTGAAAATCACATTTGGCTCAATTGACATAATCATTTCATAATGATAGATAATGCTGTATTTGTATATTTAAATAAATGAAGACTGTCCTGTTCTGCCTGAGATCTAATTGATATTCAGTTTTGTTTTAGGAATATATTGTATTTACACCTCTTGAACGGTGAACAAAGGAAGCTAAAGTTTTGTTTCCAAAACACAAGCATGTCTCTTTATTCAGACAATCTTTCTGTGAATAAACTACAGTCTAAAACCGGCAACATTCTTATTCAAACCAGCAACACTCTGATCAGAGAATATACTAAATAAGACACATCTTCCTCAGTATTCCGGTCCTCTACCCCGTCTGTTAGTGGAACACACTGTGACACATATTGCATTTAGCGCTCCAGTTTGTTTTTACCTCCGTGTGATGAGTAATTGTTTCCCGCAGTGAGCTGCTGTCGTGTTTTGTGTATCGTTGGCAGTGTCTAGCAGGTGCAGTAACTGCAGCCCCTACTCGTACTGCAAAGGAGTGGCCGCCGACTGTGAATGTTTGCCCGGATACAGGAGGACGGCGCAGGGAAAATGCGCAAGTAAACACGCAACTTCAACAGTCATTTCTCCCATTTCACCGTCACTGGAACGATCTATAAAAAATAAAAAAAAGTTTGTTCACGACCATTTAAAAAAAAATCTGTAAAGTCAGAACTCTTGAGTCCATGACACGGTGTTTGAAGTTCTGTACTTGATGAGGTTGTTGAATGCAGTGACCTGTATGCTAGCAATTAATCGCTAGATTTAGGTAAATAAATGCTAGGTTTCTCCAGCAAACACATATAGACTGTATTGGACTGAGTTAGACTGTATTGGACTGAGTTAGACTGAGTTAGACTGTATTAGAATGTATTGGACTGTAGTAGACTGAGTTAGACTGTATTAGAATGTATTGGACTGTAGTAGACTGAGTTAGACTGTACTGTATTAGAATGTATTGGACTGTATTAGACTGAGTTAGACTGTATTAGAATGTATTGGACTGTAGTAGACTGAGTTAGACTGTATTAGAATGTATTGGACTGTAGTAGACTGAGTTAGACTGTATTAGAATGTATTGGACTGTAGTAGACTGAGTTAGACTGTACTGTATTAGAATGTATTGGACTGTATTAGACTGAGTTAGACTGTATTAGAATGTATTGGACTGTAGTAGACTGAGTTAGACTGTATTAGAATGTATTGGACTGTAGTAGACTGAGTTAGACTGTATTAGAATGTATTGGACTGTAGTAGACTGAGTTAGACTGTATTGGACTGTATTAGACTGAGTTAGAATGTATTGGACTGTATTGGACTGTATTAGACTGAGTTAGACTGTATTAGAATGTATTGGACTGTATTGGACTGAGTTAGACTGTATTGGACTGTAGTAGACTGAGTTAGACTGTATTGGACTGTATTAGACTGAGTTAGACTGTATTGGACTGTATTAGACTGAGTTAGACTGTATTAGAATGTATTGGACTGTATTGGACTGAGTTAGACTGTAATCTGCTGCACTCCGCCCTTAGATTATATGATTATATGACTTTCGTTGCCAAACTGCGTGCGCACACTTGCATTCGTGCTCATTGTTTCTGAACCGTAAACGGGTCGACAGGGCGATGTCGTAAACTGTCCTTCGTACAACGTGACCTTTCCTCTGGCGCCACCCTCAGGACAAACTTTACATGGTTCCACCTTTTAGTGGTAAGGATCTAAGAATAGTAGTTTATTTCTCATCCATCCAGGGATTATATTATCTGTGTGCAGAACACTACATTTTCATGGCGTCTCAAAAGTCCTGAAAGATGTTCCTCACATTTTTGTAGAAACCAGAACTAGAATCTACACTAGAACCAGGACCAGGACCAGGACCAGATATTTGCTCCCGAGAGTCTAGATGCAGAACTAAGACCAGGACAAGAACTAGAAGCTGGTCTAGAAGAAGATTCCAGCTAGAAAAGGATGATGATCAGATTAACTCGAACCAGGGCAAGAACCAGACCTTGACCCACAACAGATTCCTTTGCCTCACTCTCTGTTTCTTACCCACTGGAACGAAACCGGAAGCCGGACGGGTTCTCTTGTTTTTTTATTTTTATTTCAATGAACAAGGAGGTTTTGTGAATTCCCGGCTCTCCTTTTTCTTTCCAGACCAAGAACTTGGACTAGAACTAGAATCCGACCTAAAAATGACTTTTTTGAACTACTGGCATACAAAGACAAACTAGAACTAGAACCAGAAGTGGTCAGAAACCTCCTTTTTAAAACCTCTGTTTTACCGAGTAGAACTGGACTAGAAGCACGACTACGACTCTTGTTTTTTATTTTTAAGGATGTTTTGTGAATGTTTTGTTTTTGTCTTGAGAATAAAAACAAAAAAGTCTCATCTGGACTGAGTTGGATAATTGTTTTATTTCCGGATCAGGTATTTGCTCACCGAGGGATTGTGACGTCAACGCCCAGTGCTCCTCGCAGGGGTCAAGGGTCACCTGCGTCTGTAAGCCGGACTACCAGGGCGACGGCAGAATCTGCGTACCCAGAAACCTTTGCTCCGAGAACAACGGCGGGTGTCCCATCAACTCGACCGTCTGTGTCTTTAAAGGACCCAACAAGGTGAGGGTCCCTCCAGAGCCAAGACCAGAAACCAGGTCTAGAACAAGACATGTCCTTGAACTAGAAAGTACCAAGAGATGTCAGAACAAATATTCACAAGTCATTTTTATATCCAGAATTTAAACCAGAGCGAAATTTGAAAAGCGGTGTTTACCCACTTTGTCTGTCTGTCTGTCTCTCTACATGTCTGTCTGTCAGTCCAGCTGCGAGTGCATGTTCGGCATGTCCCCTGTAGGTGGCAGCGCTGAGTTTGGCTGTCAGCTGGTCTCTGCCTGCTCAGCGGACACCTGCGACCCCACAGCCGTCTGTCAGACTGAACTGGATGGACATCCCAGGTCAGTCTGCCTGTCTGTCTGTCTGCCTGTCTGTCTGTCTGTCTGTCTGCTCTCCCAAACTGGAGAGAGGTCCAGATCTAGACACAAGTCTAGAACTACACCAGGACTAGAACCTGAATGGGGGCCCAGAGCGAGCTTCTCTGTCTTTAGCACTACGACCGTATCTAGAACCAGCGCTTAAACAAGGTTTAAATTAAAGCCGGATTGTATAAATTAAATGTGAGCGGCATCATGTATAACACGTATAATGACGCCTCTGACACATTCATTTTACTGGTATTAGTGAGCCGTATCTGTAAGCACGTTTCTATTGTTAAAGATTTAAACCAACTCAAATGTTTTGTTTAATCAGCGCTGTCTGCTCCCCTGAGCTCAAAGTTGTCATTCTGGCACTTAATGTCTGTTGATTGATTCACAATATCGAACCATGCGTTGAGTAAAACGCACCTTTTAGAAGTTGTGCGTGTGTTTTTGGGGTCGGAGTGATATCCAATCAGAAGTGGCGTCTCCAACTGCCGTATTTAGAGCCACTTGTGATCGGATCCCCCCCGAATACGCATCGTGTGAACAGGTTAGCGTGGATGTGTATACGTGTTTCATACTGTCACGCCCCCCCCCCCCCAGGTGCGCGTGTGAGGCGGGTGAGATTGGTGACGGACACCGTTGCTATGGTACCCTGATGGAGCGGCTGATAGAGCTGGACAGGAGTGGGAGCCAGAGAGAAAATCTGACCGGAGCCGTCGCCATGTTTGGTAACTCTACTTCCATCTCGAACCCATTAATAAATGAGGCCAAAACGGTGCATTCATTAAATAATAAATAACGTGAGGCCACATGATTACGTTTTGAACGTTATTGTGAAATTGTCTCCGCCCGGAGGCTATTCTGTGACCTTTGACCTTTTGGTATATGTCTGTCTGTGTGTGTGTTTTTAGAGAAGGGCTGTGCAATGCTGCTGAGTCACAACGGACCCTTCACAGCGTTCATCCCCGTGTTGAAAACACCTCTGACTGTAGGTCGCCTGTCTGTCTGCCTGTCTGTCTCTCTAGATAACCACCTGACTGTCTCTACTGCTTCATACTGTTTTTAAAATAATCTCCTTAATGTTTCACAACACAAAACGGCGTCGGGCCGATGAGACAAAGTGGCAGATGAAAAACACATTAATATGACACAAGCGTCCATCCGTCACGTCACACACACACACACACACACGCACGCACGCACACACACACACACACACACACACACACACACACACCTTCAGCTCGGCTTGAAAACAAGAGACAGATGGTCGGTGCAAACTAGAACAAATCAAGAGTGTGAGGCCACACACACACACGCACGCACTCACGCACACACACGCCCTGCTTGTGAAATCTGAGGTAACCATAGAAACCTGAGTTAGACATGTGAGATGTTTTAAAGCAAGAACTCTTAAGATCAAAAGGAGAGACGCAGACTGTAAAGGTTGGACGTGGACTTCAGACTCTGAAAGGTTTCCCTTCTCGACGAGATAAAACCAAAAGGTCAAAGAAACAAAGAAACAAATACGTGCGTTTTTTAAATTTAAATAAGAAGAGCGTCGTGGAAGATCTTTAACCTTCACCTTCCACCTGAGCAAAAAAACACTAGAAAACGACGTCCTGCTGGAGTCAAAGATCATGTTTGGGATTTTGCTAAATTAGTTTTTTAGATCTAACAGCTACAAAGCCTTTTAAACCCTTAATGCGAGTTACCTATTTACCTCTCCGAGCCAGACAGAACGCCAGCTGCTCAGAGACGTCAGACGTCGCTTTGGATGACTCGCCGTACACTGCTGTTAAAAGAACCCCCCCCCCCCAAAAAAAAACACACTTTGATCCATCCCAGGTTACATCACCAATGTGTATCCAAGAGCACCCCTGGGTGCATCTCAAATCAAATCCTTTCTCTCTCTCTGTGTGAGTGAAATGTCTGTTTTTTTGTCTTGCATCAGTTGCATCATTTTCACTTTGTACATTTTTTAAAAGAGAGTGTGCAGATTAATTTAACTAGATTAATTAGTTAAGAAGAAAGAAGATTATTATTATTATATGTACTCACCAACACGTGTCTCTTCAGGGTGTTAATGAGGAGCTGGTGTGTAAAAACCACCTGATCCTGGGCCAGCACCTCTACAAGGATCTGGAGGGACGCGATTTCCACCTGTACGGAGGATCCAGGTGGAGGAGCAAAAACAACAAGGTAGAGCCTCCTCAACAACAACAACAACAACAACAACAACCCTGATATTCAACTCTTTGAACAAGATGGCAACGACTTGCATGCCGGTGTAAAGTTTTACAAATGAATTCAGAGTGTTTAGTTCTAATGAAGCGTCTTAAAACCCACTAAACCTCAGTTTAACACACATTTCAGTGTTCCTGTTCACGGGGATGTTCACTAACTTCATTTTTATTGGTCCCATAATCATAATAATACAGGGGAAAAACAGAGAGATTGTACTGTAATTCACGAGATATTTTATTTTCCTTTAATGTCGTGCTGTTAACATGGCAGAACACATTTTTAACTAACGCCACCCGCGTTCGAAGAAAACGTAAACGATATCCAGCGTCCAGAGTTAAATGATTTTAACAGGTTTCATGAATATATAATTCAAATTTCCATTCCCTTATACATTTCCCACGTGCATTGTTCATGTAAGTATTAATACTTTTGACTCCTGAGACCAGTCACATGTGTAACGTGTGGCACGCCTCATCATTATTGTAATTATTATGAGTTCAGAATGTCAAAATCTAAATAATCTCTCCATCTAACTGCAGTAACTCACTGTCACGGTGTGCCAAACAAAAGATTTGTTATTATTTTTGCGAAAAGAAAATCACATTTGCCTACAACAGTACCCAAAGTCATAGCACAATGTTTCCAAAATGCATCCCATCACACGAAATAACTTGTTCAAATTAAATCACGGCGCTTCATTACATTGCCGCAATAATCCTGTAAACCCAGCGTTGCCTCATGCCATCAAACGCGTTGATTAAAGATGAACCGTTTCACCTTCACGGTGACCTTCACTGGTAAGATCTTCAGCGGGAGGGGGTTCTCAGTGTAAATATAGGGAAACACGGTGTCCTTGAAGCCGTGTGTGAAGGTGTGTATGTGTGCTTTAGTGTCAAGATCAGAGAACGACAGTATTCCTCTGAGAAAGTCCAGATGAACTCTGACCCTCCGGAGCTCCTTCATCACCGGCAGATCTTCCTCTTGATCCGGCGTGGAGAACGCCGTGAACTTGCCGTCGGAGAACAAAATTCTCCACAATGCGTTCACCTGGACGTTTTCTCCCAACACGCCCAGTTCCCAGTCCGGGTTGTTTCCGACCTCCAGGTCCCAGGTGTGAGTCCCCGAGTCGAAGCCTTCGGAGCCCAGGACGGAGCAGGGGAATTTGGTCCTCTCCACGTTTTTTGGAAGCCGTTGTCCTTTTCCAGATCTCACACTGGTCAGATCTGTGGACACCACTAGTTCTGAGTCGGCCGTGTTTGGGTCCAGAACCAGAGGCATGTAGGAGACCAGGTCCTTCATCTTGCTCCAGATGTTGAAGGTCAGGTTGCCCAGGTGTTTGGCTTCGTCTATCAGAGCTCCTGAGAGCAGCTGTGGATCCTCCAGCAGGGGGCGCTGCTGGACTCTTTCCACAACAGCCTTGTAGTTGTTGAGGAACGAGATGTCTTCAGCTCTCAGCTCGTCCTCTGTGGCTCTGACTGTGTCTGAAAGAGCTGCTATCTCTCTGCTCAGAGCCTCCATCTTCTCCTTCATCACCCCACTCTTCTGCTCCTCTTCCTCCCTCAGAGCAGAGATCCTAGCCTCCTCTTCCTCCTCTAGAAACCGGTGAAGCTTTTTAATCTGCTCCTTGATCTGTCTCTCTGCTCGTCGGGCCTGGACCTTCATGTGCTCTGCCGTTTGATCACAGTTTCCTTTGACTTCTTCAAACAGCTTCAGTTTCTCCTTTAAGGGCTTCAGGGAGTTCTGGAGCTCCTCTTTGATATCTTGTGCAGCTTCGTCGATGGGTTTGAACCTGTGGTCGGCGTGTCTCCTTGAATCTCTGCAGACGACGCACACCAGCTCCTGATGGTCCAGGCAGAAGAGTTTGAGTCTCTCAGAGTGCAGCCGGCAGAGAGTCTCCGGAGCTCTCTGGTCTCTCTCCTTTGAAAAGGCCTCACACAGGTTCTTCAAGGCCAGGTTACAAGGCGGATCACTCTTTGACGACCTACTCTTACAAACCGGACACTCTCGCGTCGGTTTCTCTCTCCACCAGTTGCTCAGACAGTCTTTACAGAAGCTGTGGCTGCACGACAGAACCACGGGATTTTTGAAGATATCACAGCAGACGGGACAGCAGAGATCCTCGTCCGACATTGTGTCTCTCGAGTGAAGCTGTAAACACGGCAAGCGGAACGGGAGGGTGAGTCGGACTAGAAAGTTACTTTCACTTCTCTTCAGTCGTGCCTCGCCCAGTTCTCTGTGTGAAATCTGTGTAAGTATTCGGTATTCCAGTTCCACCTGCTGCAGCTGTCCGCTGGTAGTTTTGGTGTTGAGACGAATATCGCCGACTCACTGCCTCGCTGTGTCTCTTCTCTCAGCTTCAAGGAATGAAAAGCTGTTTCCTGTTAGTCTCTCGTTGCGTAAGAGAGGGCGGAGCTTCATCAAGAACAGATCAGTGTTCATCATTAACAGATTGCTGTGTGAAGAGAAGGAGAGACCAGCTGATTTCATGATTGACAGCCACAAACAACAGGCGTTACGAGTCAGCGCGACAGGAATGCAAAAGTAAAGTTTCCTGACTGAACTCACACTCGAGCTTCACATTTCTAAAGTGTTGCAACGACCTTTAGACGAGTGTAAGAAACTCAGGAAGCATGTTCTCTTAATGCGGGATGATGTTTGTTGTTGTTTGTTTATTTGTTTAGATTAGTTAAATATTGTTCTCTTTTTCAATGCTTTTTGTCTGAGATTTTGCCACCGTATTCAATACGTTGAAAGTAAAATAAGAAATAGTCCCATAAAGCAAATCAAGAGATCATGTTTGCATGCAGTAATCAGATTTCTTCTGTAACCCCTGATATACGACATTGTTTCCTTTTCTTTCTCATTTTTTTTGGAACAATGAGAGCTCTGCGTCTGAATGCGCGTCTGAGTTTTTACAAATCAAGTGATATTTTGTATTTCATTGTTTTTGATGCACATTACAGTATTATACAGTAATGATGTTTCCTTTCCCCGACCACAGCGACGCGTTGTAGTAGTTTTAATAGTTTTATTCGCATATTTTTGTATTGTGTCTCTGTCTGGTTCACCTAGAGGTTCATCCTGATGGAAAACCCCAGCAGACTGTACAACGTCATCCAGGAAGACCTGCCGGCAGCCAATGGGATCATCCACATCATCGACCGGCCAATCACAAACACACGTTCTGACAAGTCTCCTCGTGATGAACAGGTGAGTGAAACGGGTCACCTCACCGAAATATGGAACATTACCTGGAGAAAAAAATACCACTTGTACAGCGAGGTTAACCAAAAACATGAAATTAGAAAATAGTTTTCTCACAAAAAATGCTTGCAACATTTCTGGTGCTCAGTTTTTTTTTCCGTCCGCTTAAATGTATTCCAGATGATTTCCTGCTAACCTGTCAACTGCATTAAAACAGTGCAGGCTAGCCTGCAGTCCATAATAGTCACTCAATCATCTTAATTCTTCTTCTTCTTCTTGTGTCCAGTTTGCTGAAATGACGATCGGAGAGATTCTGACTAAGGATGACAAATTCAACCGCTTCCTGTCGCTGGTTGATGTGAGTATTTTCTTCTGGCCGATAACATCACGCAGATGATTGGGTTTCACCCCAAGTGAGAAGAAATCGGTTGAATGTCATTGGTCAGTACGATGACGCAGACCCGATTCTCCTCTCCCGGATGGCGATTGTCCAATCATAGCTTAGCAACCGTATCTAGGCACAGCAGGTCTTTCAGGGGGTTGAAAGCATTGTAGTGGCCGGCAGGGATAACTATTCATAAATCTAAGCTCTCTGGTACAGAGTGCCCAACAACGGAGTTGTGCTTGTGTAGGCCGACTGGCTGCTGTACTGAAACCAGCTTCATGTGTTAAAGCTGCATTCTCTCTCCTGACCACCAGGGGGCGCCTCCTCTGGTTGTATAGAAGTCTATGTTTCATGTGTTAAAGCTGCATTCTCTCTCCTGACCACCAGGGGGCGCCTCCTCTGGTTGTATAGAAGTCTATGCTTCATGTGTTAAAGCTGCATTCTCTCTCCTGACCACCAGGGGGCGACTCCTCTGGTTGTATAGAAGTCTATGCTTCATGTGTTAAAGCTGCATTCTCTCTCCTGACCACCAGGGGGCGCCTCCTCTGGTTGTATAGAAGTCTATGTTTCATGTGTTAAAGCTGCATTCTCTCTCCTGACCACCAGGGGGCGACTCCTCTGGTTGTATAGAAGTCTATGCATCATGTGTTAAAGCTGCATTCTCTCTCCTGACCACCAGGGGGCGCCTCCTCTGGTTGTATAGAAGTCTATGTTTCATGTGTTAAAGCTGCACGTCCGCGTCGTGATCTTGGAATTGGAGAAATGTCCACATGTCTAGGAATCAACGTCTCATCCTTGGCTCTCATCAGACATGATGTGTGTGTGTGTGTGTGTGTGTGTGTGTGTGTGTGTTCGTAGAACTGCGGGTCACCACCCCCCTTGCGGGGTCCCGGTCCCCTGACTGTGTTCGTCCCCACCAACGAGGCTGTGGACAAATCCAGAGACGGCAGCATCTTGTACATGCTGCACGAAGTAGGCGTAATTAGCACTTAAGTTTTATTTTGTTTGAGTGTATTTGTTATTAGTGCAGATAACGTACAGGTAACTTTAAATGATATATTTCTTATTATCATCAACGAATTCCACGAAAAGACGACAACCATTTAATTGTCTAAAACTAAATACTCTATAACTTCCTGACCCCCAAAACCATTCGTACCTATTGAAGATGTAAAAATCCCAATATCCTCTTTATTTTCCTATCATCATTTCCACCCACAGCTACCTCCCCAGTTACCAATTGTCAGTCCTTTTAGCAATCATTATGCTAATTCAGGACATTTTCATGATATTCTTCTCTTTTTCAAGGACAAATATAAGCTTCAGGAACTTCTCAGACACCACGTTTTCTCCCAGGCGGAGGTAAGACAACAACCCCTCGACCCACGCGGCACTTTTTTTAAATACTTGGTTCTTTCTTCCTTTTTGTCCTCTGCTTGTGAAGAAGGCATTCAAAGAAATAACGTTCCCGTCCAAATACTTCAGTCCACGGCGATGTCATCATCTAACAAACGGGCCTCTTTGTAGCTAATCTGTCATATTTCCCATCACATTCCTTCAGAAGATGAACCCTTAAGATTGAATGATCCCCCCCCCATGACCTTTCCTTCAAGGCCACCGTCAGTACAACATTTTGATGTTTCAGCTCCCAACTGATGTTAAAAGTTGCCAAATTCAGGGCATATGATAAAGATTGAGGCATTGCCTCCACATGGCTCTCAACATGGCGACTGCCCGGCAGCTAATGATGCTAACAGCATAGAATAGTACAACCAACAGCAACAGTGTAAATGAACGTAAACGTTTTGGTTCTCGATACATTTCTTTCTTTCTTTCTGTCTGTAGGTGTCCGTCGACGAGTTAACGGTTCTCGCGCAGTTTCAGACGATGGCCAATCAGATTGTCACCATCACTGTGTCTAATGATGTAAGTGTCTCCAATTTGCTCTCGACAGTGTTTCTCATAATATGATTGGTTTTCGTGTCTAATTTTCAGTAAACATTAACAGTTTCTATTAACATGACCCCCCCATCCCCCCCGTCCCCGTCCTGCCTTTCTTTCTCCAGGGTGAGATCCTACTGGGCGAAAAGGGCGTCCATCTGCATCTGACGAGCACGAACATCGTGGCGTCCAACGGGATCATCCACATGATTGACGGGCTTCTGTACCCGCCCTCCATCCTCCCCATCCTGCCGCACCGCTGCGACGTCATCGAGAGCAAAATCGTCGTGGTGAGCGGAGCGAGGCCGAGAGTCGAAAAATCAAACTCTGAACACACACACACACACACACACACACACACACACACACACACACACACACACACACACACACAGGTTTTCTTGTCATAATTTGTGCACCATTTTGTCATTTCAACGTGCTGATCTGAGGCTCGACTTGATGACTTTTGTTTGTGTGTTGTCAGAGTCCATGTGTTCACTGCAGTTACCTCTATGAGACTGCATGTCCAGACGGCACCACTGAAATGGTAAAGCACATTATTACTGCAACTTTTCTATTCTGTACTTGCCTACAGAGCCCCCTAGGGGTTATAAAAAAAACAAAATATTGATGGGGAAAGTCTTAGAGATTAATAAACTGTTAGGTCGGGTTGAGGGTTAGAAAGCGTCATTTATATCTACTGAATAAAAGAATTTTCTAGATACTAGTCTGTGCTTTAATTGACCTGGTGTGATAATTAAATACTGTCTTACATTATTTTTGTGAAATAATTATAATTCCCTGCTTTTGTTTCCGATTGATCCATATTCCTGGAAGTCGCGCTTTTAACATTTTCGCTAAATCCGGTGCTCGGTTCAGAAGAGTGTGTGTGTGTGCAGACGTGTCCTCGATGAACAGGGCGCTAACACACCTGTGGTTCTGTCTCCAGGCCAGTCATCAGATCGGCTGCGATTACGTCACGTCTCCCCTCCGGCCGACGCTCAGCAAAGGCTGCGCCAAGTTCTGCAACGCCACCAAAAAGGTGAGACTTAGTCTTTGGGCTTCATTCATCTACATTTTCATCTGCCTTTTTGCAAGTCGCAGAAGATGTTGACCGCGTCTTCCTTCAGTTCCATAACTTTTATCAACTATTGTGGTTTATTGACAGACGTAAGGGCTTTCAGGGGGTATGAAGCTGGGGGGTGTGGTTCAGGGAACGGTGCCGGGACGAGGTCTAATCAGCCCCAGCTGGGGACGAGGGTTAATCAGCCCCAGCTGGGGTTTGTGTGTGTGTGTGTGTGTGTCTCTCTCTCCCCCGTGTCTAATTTACACTGACACTATAGGATACTCGTGAACATCCCCATGCACACACGTTATTTTCACACACAATGCCCCGGGCAGAACCAGGCTCTGGTGTATCATAGACTGCGTACAGCCCAAATCCACCATCGCCCGGCGTGTACCCCCCCCCCCCTGGGTTCTTCGCTCCCAGACAGGGGGAGGGTGTTGGAGAGCTACTGCTCCTTATTGGGATACACACACACACACACACCCACAGATTATCCCCAGCTGGGGCTAATTAGACCTCGTCCCGGCACCGTTCCCTGAACCACACCCCCGCTCCATCCACTCTGCAGCTGAGCCTAACCACAGCCCGCTGCCACAGAAGCATTTTAACGTGCATCACAGGAAGCAGCGGCGGCCCATTTCTATTGCAGAGTTCAAAGGGTTAATGTGCTGCCGTCGTTCAGTCAAAAAACACAAACATGTGCTATTTGAAGGTAACACAAAGGACCCACATTAAAAAGGTTCACAGTCAAGAAGAACTACTCCTGGCACAGTCGATGGTTTTACTGCTCAGGTCGTCAAATGGTGAACTGGTATTCATTGAAAACATATAGTATCTTTCTGTTTTAATTTTGGTGTGTGTGTATGTTTCATTGACAGGTCGCACAGTGCTGTAAAGGTTTCTATGGTCCCGACTGTAAACCCTGTATCGGAGGATTCCAGCATCCCTGCTACGACAAAGGAACGGTGAGCAACGTGCAAAAAAAAAACGCTCTTTTCACCGGCGCGTTCGTCAACCGACCGTGTTTTTATTCATGGGTCTTTATTCATGGGTCTTTTTTCGCCTTCTTTTTTTCACCCACGCGCAGTGTTTTGACGGGATCCATGGCAACGGCTCGTGCAGCTGTCAGCCAGGCCTCAAGGGTGTCGCCTGCCACATCTGTGCGGATCCATCCAAGCACGGAGAACGCTGTGATGAAGGTAACACCTCCTCACTTGGAGAGCAACTTCTGTTGAAGCGTTGTGTTCCTCCACTGACAGCAGAGCATCACGTCGTCCCAGTTACACGCACTACTCTTTTTATTCTATTGTAATATTTAAGGGGACTAGATAGTGGGTAAATGGCAGTAAATATAGTGCACTATATAGTACATTGTGAGTGATTTTGGAGACGGACACACTCGGATCTAAATGCTAGCATGTAACACAAGCCGGGGTTGATGGGAATGTCATTAGTATGCAGTTATTTGGTTATAAACCAAAGTGAACCGTTGACCGTAGTTATTTCAATTCATGCTGAGGAGCACGTAAATGTCTGTACCTCATTTATTTACACTGCATTTAAAAGTCGTCAACCATGACTATGAACCTCATGGTGGCAGGAGTGGAAAGATTAGGGGATCACCACAGTCGGTAGGATTCATCCTCTGGGGACCATGATTGTCGCGCCACATTGGGTTATAACACTGCATCCTGGTGCGACATTGTTCACACTCCTGTGACTGAGTAGCTTTCCACATGATGCGCGGTTTGTTTGTGTGTCTTCAGAGTGTCGCTGTGTCCACGGCGTGTGCGACAACCGTCCGGGCAGCGGCGGCGTGTGTCGGAGAGGATCCTGTATGGACGGGTACTCCGGAGACAGCTGTGACAAGACGGCCACGCCCTGCAACTCCGACGGCCTGCAGGAGCACTGTCACATCCACGCATACTGCACACACGCGGGCCTGCACACCACGTACGGCACACTGCTAATATTATTACTACGGACGTTTTTGATTTAGAGTTTTTGTCAATGCGATAACGACGAGCAGCAAAACGTTACGGGCGTCACGAAAAGACGCAGAAAGACAACACGGGGGAAAGAGGGACACCGTGAATTTTAATAAACAATAAACATCCAACACAAACACGACTAACAGAGCAGAGTGGGTTGGAAGTGGAGACTTTACACACCCGGTCTCTCGGATTAATGGTGCAAAAGTACTGCAAAGGTTAAGAAATATTAAGATCGAAAACGAATACAATAACAATACGAGAAGACACTTTGAAACGCACACAGCGTCTTGTTTCCAGCCCACTCAGTAGAAACACACATGTTGAATTATTCAACCTTTTAAGGTGGAGGCTTCTCCTCCTGCCAGGCGGATGTCTCAAAGCGATGTCGAGGAAGCACCTCACGTCTCTCTTCCTCTCTGAGAACTGTCAAGTTTCACAACAACAAGAAACCCGGTTGTTGTCGCTCTCGCCAAAAATAGCAGCTCTAGCTTTTTGTAGATTTTTTTTTTTTTGGGCCGTCGTTCTCACTCCGGAGGCTCCTGGACCGCCGCTCGCTCGGCTCTTCTGGGGTTCTGTGCAGAATAAATTGATTGAATGAACAACACGAGTCACTTTATCCAGTTAACTTTTACTTTTACAGAGTTTGTTAATCAAAACCTCTGCTTGTGTGCGTGTGTGTTGCACCAGGTGCTTGTGTCGGGATGGATACGAGGGTGACGGTCACTCCTGTTCCCTCGTCAATCCCTGCCTGAAGAGCAACCGTGGGGGCTGCCACTCCAACGTGAGTGTGTGTGTGTGTGTGTGTGTGAGATTATTTTACTTTCTGTGGTGTGTTGGTTGCAAACCCCCTTTTAATATTTAATATTTAACCTTAAATCTTTTATAACACTGAAGGTGTTTCTACTTTATAACACATCCTCTCCCTCCCTCTCTGCAGGCAGAGTGTGTGTTTGTGGGTCCAGGTAACACGGCGTGTTTGTGTATAGAGGGTTGGACAGGTGACGGCAGAGTGTGTGTGGAGATCAACAACTGTCAGCTGGAGAGTCGAGGAGGCTGCAGCCTCGACGCCGACTGCAACCACATCGGACCTGGACAGGTCAGTTACTAACAACTAAGGATGGATAATAAGCATCATTAGTCATCGATCCTCATGAAAATGTCATTTTCCTTTTGTTACCTCCCTGTTTGGGATGTATCGTCCCAGCTGTTTTTGTTTTTAATCTTATGTCTCCCCCCCCCCCACACATCCTAGTCTACTCTCTTTCATTGTCTATTCATTTAGTAATTGGTTACTAATCAGCTGTCTGACTGAACGTATTGTTAACTGTTTGTCTGTTTATCTGTGTGTGTTTGCAGAGTGAGTGTGTTTGTAAAACAGGTTACATGGGGAACGGTATTTTGTGCGACCTCATTAACCCCTGCCTCAAGAAGAACGGAGGCTGCCACGACCTGGTAAACACACACACACACACACACACAAACACACACACACACACACACTGCGTCACGCTGAATCACGTCTCCAGCAAAGCGACACGTTGAAAGAAGCGCCACAAACCTGCTGAAACTTTCCAAATAAATTACTTTTCTTAAGTGCTTGTCTTTGAGTCCAAACAAAAGTAAACACATACAAATGTTTGTGATGCTCAAAGTACCCAAAAAGTCCGGCTACAGTCGTGTCCGGAGACATTGTGTTTCCAAAATGGGCGAGAACAGAGATTTGATGAGTAATTGACTCCTTTCTGCTGCGTGCTCTTGTCAGGCGCACTGTGAGGTCTCTAAGGAGGGCGGGGCTCACACCTGTACCTGTCCTGACGGCTACGCTGGAGATGGATCCATCTGCTTCGGGTCACTACTGGAGGTGAGTATTCGGACCAGTATGACACTTTGTGGGGGTGTCCCAAAATATATTTTTGGGCCCCGGTTCCAGAGTCCTTATCGTTCATCTGGGAGCTCCTTGTTAAGGTGCTTTATTGCATATCATACCCATCTCTCTCTCTCCGCCCCATTTCTACACTGTCCTTTTGTCAAATGTAGGCGAAAATGCCCCAAAATGTAATCTTAAATATTGGTTATCTGCAAAGTCTGATCCATTACTTACATTTGCGTAGCAGCGGAAGATATAAAATACGTATTAAATATGTGTCTGATACTACTGACTTTGTCTCATCTAATTTGAAGCCATTTAACCTCAATAATGGAGGTCCTGGTTCAAAACTATTGGATTGATTAGGCTTCAACTATTGATATCATATGAATGACGAGAAAACATCTTACTTGCGGAGACCATAAAAACAGCATTCATGTGGCCTGTCATAAGTTATATTACAACCCAGATTCGTCTACAGAGAACAGACAAACTAAATACTATAATAACTGTGTGTGTGTGTGTGTGTGTGTGTCTGTGTGTAGGAGCTGGACATGAACCCGAAGATGTACAGTTTCTACCGGATGACTCAGGTGTGTGAAAACCCGACTCACGGCTCTTTACTGTGTCGTTACTCCCTTATTATTAAGTGTTTGTACTGTGTGGTTTATCCTGACGTTCTACCGCACGACGTTCACACAAAGCTGAATCTTTTGGGACTTTTGGGAAACCAAAATCACCAGGTTTGGGATTAATAAAGTTATTTAGTCTAATCTAAATTAACTTCTGAAACCGCCTGCTGGTATGTTAAATGAGCCAAAACCCACCCATCCATCCATCCATCCATCCATTATCACCCGCTTATCCGGGGTCGGGTCGCGGTGGCAGCAGGTTCAGCAGGCCGACCCAGGCCTCCCTCTCACCCGCAGCACTTTCCAGCTCATTCTGGGGGATCCCGAGGCGTTCCAAGGCCAGCCGGGAGATATAATCCCTCCAGCGTGTCCTCGGTCTCCCCCGGGGCCTCCTACCAGTTGGACGTGCCCGGAAAACCTCTAATGGGAGGCGTCCAGGAGGCATCCTGACTAGATGCCCGAACCACCTCAGCTGACTCCTTTGGACACGAAGGAGCAGCGACTCGACTCCAAGCTCCCCCCTGATGTCCGAGCTCCTTACCCTATCTCTAAGGCTGAGCCCGGCCACCCTACGGAGGAAGCTCATTTCGGCCGCTTGTATCCGAGATCGCGTTCTTTTGGTCACGACCCAGAGTTCGTGAACGTAGACCGACCAGTAAATGGAGAGCTTTGCCTTCCGGCTCAGCTCCCTCTTCACCAAGACGGACCGGTACAGCGCCTGTTTTACTGCTGCAGCCGCACCGATCCGCCTGTCGATCTCCCGCTCCACCTTACCCTCACTCGTGAACAAGACCCCGAGATACTTGAACTCCTTCGCTTGGGGTAGGCAGTTTGCCCCCACCTGAAGGGAGCAATCCGCCGGTTTCCGGCAGAGCACCATGAGCCAAAACCATTTTTAAAAAAAGGCCGTACAACTTTTCCTTTCAATGTACTAACCGTAGTAATATGACCGATCGGTGTTGTACAATTTGTATTTGTGTGTGTGTTTCAGAAATACAGTCACATCTCTGAGGACCTGGACGGGAACTTCACAGTGTTGGTTCCGACCAGAGAAGCCATTAGGAACATGAGTGCAGATCAGGACTCGTTCTGGAACGGCAGACACCACCTGCCTCACTTCTTGCGGTCAGTCGAGCTCTAAAAAAACGTTGCTCACGAAGCGAAATGAACCCAATGTGTCGCTAATCGTATTACATCATCGGATGTTCAAAAACAACAGTTTTATTGCCGTGTTGTATAGAAACACTGGGATGTATAACCAGGAAGTTTGACCCATCTGTCGTGGTGTAAATACTTTTACGACACTTCTCGCCGGTGGAGCTTTAAACTGGGAGTCAAGTTTGTGTTCAGTGAAATGAGTCGTGACCATTTGTCCTTTTTTGTCTCTCTCTGGTTGCAGAGCCCACATCGTACTGGGGGTCTACTCGATGGAAGACCTGGACAGGATGGTGGGCAGCAGGCTGCCAACCATGAACCCCTTCACCAACTGGGAGATCAGCAACAACAGCGGGGTAAGAATGGGGGCTTACCGGCTAACGGAAACTAGCTCTCATCCTCCCCATTTCAACACAGATTTGTTGTTTTAAAATGTAGCATTATCAGGGAAAATATATGCTAGTAATAAAGTAGAAAATCACAATGTTACAAGCACTGCACACGGAAACACACGCAGTGTCCACTGTGTTTCACTGTCGTTGTTTCTGTCTCAGGTGATCCACATTGGAAACGCCTCCATCCTCGCACACAACCTGCCCGCCATCAATGGCTACATCCACATCATAGACCGGGTAAGAGTCTTCACAACCAAGGACGCTCAGTAGAGCAAACAACATACTGGTTCTCGTTAAGTCCTGATGGGCAAACTGGTGCGTTGAACTGCTGGTCAGAGGACATTATCCTCAAAGGGATTGTTCGTTAGATCAGGAGGTCGATGACGAAGGAATTCAATTAGGCCTCAAACACAATGTATAAATAAAAAAGTTTCAGTGTTTTGTGGGTAAAATGTTCCTTTTGTCTGTTTATGTGTTTGTTTGGGTGTGATCAGATTCTGGCTCCATCCCGCTCACACCTCCCCCCCGAGCCCCCCACCCTGATGGCCTTCCTCAACTCCTCCTCCACCTTCACTCTGTTCAGACGGCACGCTCTGGTAGGATATCGGTCCGCCGGTTTCTCCGTCTGAATTCAACGTTATTATTATTATTATTTTTTAAAATATTTCTGTGTGTGTGTGTTTGTTTGTTCACAGTTGTACAATCTGTCAGATGATCTGAGTGTGTTTGATTTCACGCTCCTGCTGCCAACAGATGATGCCATCCGGCAGCACCTCAGCAGGACTAACTCCTCCCTCCTGGTAGGTCCAGGTGATACGAGCCAGTGCTGGCGTGCAAACCCTCCACTGTGATCATAATACACATAAAACGGGATGCAACAGCACGAACGCCTGCTCTTAAGTCCACGTGATCTGATACCTCAAAGGAGAAATGTATATTTTTTGGTTTCATGATGGCGCCCCCCACCATCTTTCCATTAGTTTGACCGTTAGTTCTCCGATTGATCGGTGTTTCCGACATTCTTGTTGCTGTCAATCAAACACAGACTTCTGATATTTCCCCTAAGACCTTCTTCCATTTATTAGTTGAAGTCACTGCACGGGCAGAACTGGAAAAATGATTTGTTGTTTTCTCTGAGGGATTATATTAAGTCTTTTGGAGGAATGTGCATCATTGTGCTTGTAGTGACAGTGTACACTTCTACAAATCTATTCATAGTATCCTTGGTAGGAGGCCCGGTATGAGGCCCGGTACCAGGTCCGTCAGGCTTTGAGGGTTATCGGTTATGTCAATGATGG
Source organism: Cyclopterus lumpus (assembly GCF_009769545.1). Classification (NCBI taxonomy): domain Eukaryota; kingdom Metazoa; phylum Chordata; class Actinopteri; order Perciformes; family Cyclopteridae; genus Cyclopterus; species Cyclopterus lumpus. Next base: position 23,562,472 of record NC_046970.1, on the reverse strand, counting down.
AAATACGTTGATTTATTTCTTTAGATTGATTTTCAGCTGCCTGTAAAGCTGCAAACATCTCATCCACGCTCAGACATTTCTCTGGCTCATGAAGAAGACGTCCTCGTTCGGCCATTATTATAATATAACTATTGCTCTTTAATCTCTATGAACAGCGGGGAAAGATTTCGGCCTTGGAAGCGTTCTGGTTTTCCGTTAGTAGTCTTGAGTGGCGATGACCAATCACGTTTGAGCAGTCTCTGGTTGAATGCAGGAAAAACAGTCCGCGTTTAGAGATGAAATGATTTTGATTATTCTTAAACCCACTTCCTCGGTCTGTGTGTGTGTCCAGGACCCCGATGTGTTCAGGTACCACGTGATCCTCAACGAGCTGCTCTTCCCCGACCACCTGTCTGACGGCACGTTGAAAAGCACCCTGCTGGGCAGCGATTACCAGGTCCAGTTCCACTTAAACGACTACAACCAGGTAAGGACAGCCGGACGGTCACGTGACCAACCTTCCGGACGCTTTTCACACCAGAACACTGAAGACTTATCTGTTAGAGGAACACGCTTTTTGATTGATTTCCTTCCTGGCAGCGATACGCTTCAGTTAATCTCTATGAAAATCAAAAAGCAGAGAAATAATCCATCCGTGGACTCGTAGAGACATTTATTTTTGATCAAAGTTGCATGAGATTCAGCTGCAGAAGAATTATTGCCCTTTTTTTACGAGGTCCATGTCTTTTTTTTTATCACAACAGTGATTGTCAATAATATGCTTGTCAGTTCTATGATGAACCCTTCACCGGGGAGAGTTTCATGCATTATCTGGCGATGATACCAAAACGTGCACAGAAACGTAAGCTTCCTATTCATAGATGATTTAATCAGAAAAACGAACCGAGACCGACGGGTGAAAAACTGACGGGGTAAAATATTCATAGTTTATGTGTTAAAACATGCAAAACCCCCCAAAATCTTGGTCTTCTAACGTGTCCATCTTTAAGAGTCTGACTTGCTTCTCTTCCTCCAGACGGCCGTGAACGACGTTCCTCTTAACGGCACTTTCACCGAGACGCAGAACGGCGTCATCATCGTCCTCCCTCGGGTCCTGAAAACCCGACGCAACAAATGCAGCAAACAGGTCAACCTGCAGGTCAACGTAAGGACGGAGGGCGTGACGGACGGATGGATGGATGAATGGAAAGAGGGATAGAATGACAGACTAATAGATCAGAGGGTGAGGTGATTAATTAATCTGCTCGTCGCTCTGAAACAACTGAGACGAATAAAGAAACCGCTATCCTGTTGCTGTGGATGCAGCAGAGCATCACCACGTATCTGCAGCCGGAGGCACTTGGTGTTTTTTTCATTTTAACAGTTATGTTGCGCAATGAAGATATAATTAAGCAATAAGTCACTGAGCTCTGCGTCTGCCCCTCAGCTGTTGGAGAACCCCAGTAAATCACGGCCCTCAAGTGGCTTATTGCTTTTATGAAACGGTTACCGCGTGAACCCGGCGAGGCTTTATTAAGAAACGGCAAACAACATCAATTATTGATAACACATGATGATTCCTCCGCCAGGCAACGCTGTTCTGCATTTCGACAACACGGCCACGGAGGAACACATCTGAGGTTACATCGTGACCTTCGCATGCAGCGCCGGCGTAGTTAGTCCACTTTGGATGGAGATAAAAAGGCCTTTTTTCTCCAAGGAAGCAACAGGACACAGTGGCCTCCTTCACATCCCCGTAGACTCTCTTTGGTTTCTTTGGCGGACATCTTTTGTGTTCTTTTTGTGTTCTTTTTGTGCTCTTTTTGTGCTCTTTTTGTGCGTTGGTTGATCGGGTCCGAAACCACATAGTCCTCCTCCTCCTCCTCTCCTGTCCATCTCCTTCCACCACTTATCCACGCTTTAGCACACCCGCTAAATCAAAATTCACCCCAAAAACAAATGGAACATTTTGAAAGAATAGGTGACTAATTAGTAAGGAAGGAAGAAAGCCAGGCAAGGAAAGGAAGTAAGGAAGGAAAGAAGCCAGGCAAGGAGACGAGGAATGGAAGGAAGGAAGAAAGGAAGTAAGGAAGGAAGGAAGCCAGGCAAGGAGACGAGGAATGGAAGGAAGGAAGGAAGGAAGGAAGGAAGGAAGGAAGGAAGGAAGGAAGGAAGGAAGGAAGGAAGGAAGGAAGGAAGGAAGGAAGGAAAGGAAGGAAAGGAAAGGAAGGAAGGATTCATATATATATACATATACATATATACATATACATACATACATACATACATACATGTATATAAACGCCTCTCGGTAGTAGCCACACCATCTAAATTTCTTGCGAAATTTCCTAATTAGTGATGCTATTGTAACGAGGTCACAGAGTATTTTTTTTTTTACCCACGGTTGGAACACGTCTCCGCCAATCATAATCAATAACCAGAGCTCTCCCGTTTTTATAAACGGATTATTAAAAAAAAAAATGCTGTCGAAGCCTTTTTTTTTATCCGTCAGACGCTGTGTCAGTTTTTAATTTGACTGCGTTTCACGTCACGTCGCAACGTAATTGATGTGACAAGGACTTTTTTTTGCATTTTCAAAAAATAAAACATTTTAAAAGCTCACTTGCCAAAAAAAAAAAAGAAAAAAGAAAAGTGGAAAGGAGAGATTGATGCGCAGGATCTTTTGGGTCTGCTGTAACCTGATGCTGAGTTACAGCCCACCAGGATGTCGTGTGTGTGGTTATTCAGCTGCACGGTGTCATTACCAGTGTTAAGAGACTCATTGTTAACGAAGTGTTAAGAGACTGTGAAGCAGCAGTGGACATTTGTTATCAACCACATTATACTTTACTTTTTAAAGCGCGTATGATCGTATTTACTGGCTGGGGAATGTCTAATTGGTTTGTTCACATTTTAGGCATTATTCACTTATTGCACCGTATCCGCTGCAAGTATTTAATTTCTTCTAACTTGACGTTTATTCTCCGGATGGATTATTCATCTGTCCCTCCTTCTCTGTCCTTGTCTCCAGGGACGGTGCTCAGACTGCGAGGGACCGCCTCGATGCCTCTTCAGCTACAAACCGGTGAGGACAGGGTGGACACAATAACATGAACGCCTGTGCAGACAAGAAGAAATCTGTTTCCACGTGTTTGCGCGTTTACTTTTTGAGCACGTTGACGGATCGGTTTGGCGATGTAGTCAAGAGTCGTATTGTTCGTAGGTGCCCGTGTTTTGTGTCGGGTCTCAGTTTTTTTTGGGGGGGGGGGGTTCTGCTTCTGCTTCTAATTGTCTTTCTCCTGCAGATCAAAGAGCAGTTTCCGGCCAACATGCGATCCAACTGTAAATTCAGGAAGCGAGTTGGATTCAGGAGGAAGTCGATGCCAGGCTGTGTCATCAAATGTCTTCGGTTAACCACGGTCTGCTGAAACTCTTCTACTACCACTCTAAGTACTAATAAGTACTTAGTAGTACGTACTACTCTGTGTGTAGTTTGGATCGGGTATTTTAATTTTAATTTACAGACCCTTATTACTTTCAGACTTTTGTCATAAGTCCAGTTGGCCTTAAATATTCTGGACTACGGTTTTGTTAATGGAATTTACACTAGTATTAATATTATTGCTCTCATTAAAGCAAATGCAACAATTAGCTACATTCTATAAACAGTTTTTAAAATTGTTTTACTTTTGACATAATCGGGTAAATACAAAGCAATACTAATACAGAAGATATTCAGAAGATATTTAAATAAGGACTTTATCATTTTGTATTATATTTTACAATAGTTTTATTTTATTACCTTAAACTAACTACTTTTAACCAATTTTAGTTTTAGATTATTAGTTTTTAATTGATTTAATCTTTAAGAAAAACACATTATTCAATTTTTTGAGTAATAATAATATATAATAATAAATTTTATTTAATGAGGCCTTTTAAAAAAACTCAACGTTTTACAAAAGGGATAAAAGCTAAAATTTGGAAGGAGAAGCGGCAGCCTCGTCTCATCCGAGTTTTACACATTGCTCCATAAAAAGAGAACGTTTGATGTCACTTAAAATTGCGATATGAATATTGATGCAGATTGTTGAAAGTGTACTTTTACCGTAAGTGGACATCTCTACCGTTAGTCAGTGTGTCCATTCAAATGACTCGTGTCGGGCAGATTAAGTTCAGTAATGTAAACCGTAAAGACTCTTCTTTGTTGGTATCGTCACTCTCCAGCAGGGTGAGCAGCTGACAAACATCAGAGAATTGTGCCTCTTTCCAGTGTGGTCGACTGATGCCCTGTTAATGCCAAAAAAACAACAACATCTGTTACAGATTCCAGTCCTGAAAAGAGCTTAATAATAATGCTGACATTAATAATAATAATAAAAATAAAAAAATAATAATAATAATGCTCAACATGATGTCTGATGTCTGTCCTGCAGGATCACTCCTGTTGCCCCGGTTACTACGGCCACGAGTGCTTCAAATGCCCCGGAGGCGTCGGCAGCTGGTGCTCCAATCACGGGGAGTGTCAGGACGGTAACCACGGCAACGGGGAGTGCCGTTGCTTTGAGGGTTTCCACGGCACCGCGTGCGAGGACTGTGAGCCGGGACGATACGGAGTCAACTGCTCCTCCAGTGAGATGAACACACACACACCTACACACACACTCACGCACACACACACACACACACACACACACACACACACTCTACACACAAACTACAAACCTACAACGCTAACAGACCAGCAACACTAATAAACTACAAAACGTTGACGCTAACTGATGATGCTAGGAAGCCTTCTAGGAGATTAGTTATTTAGAGATTTGAACTCAAAGGAAATGCTGTCACTGTTAACGTGTGTGTGTGTGTGTGTGTGTGTGTGTGTGTGTCTTTGCAGAGTGTGTGTGTAACCACGGGAAGTGTGAGGACGGTCTGGCAAGAAGTGGCAGGTGTGTTTGTTACAAAGGTTGGAAAGGAGCTTCCTGCTCTATAGGTAAGACACACACACACACACACACACACACACACACAGTGAAATTGTAACCAAACTTAATATTTTCTCTAACCTGCTTTCACCTGACGTGTGTCTCAGAGATCAAGGATGATGCCTGTGGAGGTGTGTGTGACGAGAACGCCAAGTAAGTCCTCCTTTTGTTCTTTCTAAAGCTGGTGTGTGTGTGTGCGTGTGTGTGCGTGTGTGTGTGTGTGTGTGTGTGTGTGTGTGCGTGTGATCTGAATCAATTTACCCACAATACACCTATTTGTCTGACATTTTTTACTATTCTCCACTTATATCCCACAAGAACAATGCAACGTAATAAATAAGTCGTGAGCGAATGCTCTGCTCAGAGAGTCACCATTAAAGTTAAAGGTCATCACTGTGCCATAATGTCATAATTCAAGCTACTTTCCTCTCAACAATATGCATCTAAATCCACCGGTAGTTTCTCATTTTGATGGTTAAGCTGAAGCATCTTGAAGGATTTAGACACTGGAATGAAACTAATTATTGGAAATAAGTATTAAATTAAAAATTAAAAATAAAACCTGGTAAAAGGAAACAAATACATAAAACCAGGCAACTAAAGATGTTGACATTTTAAACGAAAAAGTAACTCCCGCTTCAGATCGTTAAGCACATTCACCGCTCATTCATTGGCTGCTGTGTGATTTAAATTGCCTTCGTCGGCTTTCTTCAATTAGCTAATGCCCAAAAAAATCACTGAAATCTTTAAAAAACGGTTCATAAATATAGTGTCATTTGTTAAAAAGGCAATCAGCTTTTTATTAAAATAGCTGGTCACCATTTCTTTATCAAACAATACTGAAACGGAGGTAAAAGGTGCATTTGTTCGGGCATTTGTGGCAGCAGGAAGTTTCTTGGTTCTTGGTATAGCAATACGATGTACACATTATAATATATCCACATAAGTATTGATCAGATTTGTCTACTCTGCTGCAGCTGTATAACAGGACCAAAGGGCACAGCTGCTGCCTGTGTGTGTGTGGCTGGATATGAAGGCAATGGAACTTACTGCAAAGGTAAAGAGACACACACACACACACACACACACATCCTGTACACACATCAAATCTGATTACTTTTCCTCTCTGTGTGTCTCTCAGAGATGGATTTGTGCAGCAGGTCCAACGGTGGATGTTCAGAGTTTTCCGTTTGCTTGAGGGTCTCAGCAGGAGAGAGGACCTGTACCTGTGGAGAGGGGTACATTGGAGACGGGGTCGTCTGCCTGGGTATGTAGTCCTGACCCCTGACCTCTGACCCCCCCACACCTCCTGACATCTTACCAAGACCTGCAAAAGTCTGTTAATTTAAGGCCTTAAATATTTCTAAATATGCAGCCTCCGAAGGCTCAAGGCTTTGTGTTTCCTCGCATTAAACTTTATTGTTTCCATGATGTCATAAAGATGTATCTCAACCTGTGTTCACAGAGATTGACGGTTGTCTGGTCAACAATGGAGGCTGCCACAAGTCAGCAGATTGCACCCGAACGGGCCCCAACACGGTGAGACAGTAACGTGAGGCGCGTAATGATTCAGCAATGAGGCATCGCGGTACCTGAGATTCGGTTCAATTCAGGTCAGGTGACGTCTATCGCTTCAGTAAAATAGCACCTGGGGCGTTCTTTAAAGTAAACTTTGATTTACCAAGTGAAAATACGTCCACACTAAGCCCGTTTCAGCCAGCCGACCAGAATAAAGGTCCACACTAATGCATCTAATAAGCACGACAAACTCCCCTAAAAAAAAAAGCTTTAACGGGGAGAAAAAAGGAAGAAACCTTCGGGAGAGCAACAGAGGAGGATCCCTGTTGACATCATAAGTACAATAGATGTAAACAACGTAACCGAGTTCAATGCATACGACAAAGTATTCATATAATGAGAGTAATAGGCATGATGGAAAAGTTACAACTACCAAAATACAAATGTTATCACCACAGCACAGCATAACAGTAGTAATGGTGTTTATGGACCACGGTTACATTACTATTTCTACTCCTTCAGTTGTATAAAAACAGAAACACGTGTCAGATGAGAACAACAATATGGCCACTTCTTCTGTTTTAAAACCCTGAATATGTGACCACAGAGGGCGGGACACTGCACAGGGTGAGCCGCCCGTCACAGGGGAAGTGAAGAGCACGACTCTCTGGGATCACACGTGTTAAATGTCAATAACAGCCCAGCTGTTCTCATGACAGTAACTTCCCTCCGGAAGCAATATATATGTGCTTACAGCACCAAAAAAGGTGATTTGGAGTTAAGGAGAAATTGTTATTTGATTTGTTGTCGAGTGGATCACAGGGGAGGGGAGGAAGCAGATGGATTTCATAATTGACTCTTTTATTGACTCGACTTGTTTTCTCCTTCTGCTCCGTTATCGCCTCCAGACGGCCTGCAGTTGTCGGCTTGGCTTTCAAGGACCAGGGAGGGTCTGTTTCCCCGTCAACCCCTGCAGAACTGTATGTACACGTCTCATTTGGCTGATTCTCTTGCAGTCATCCACTTTAGTCTGTCTTGTTACAATTGTGTTTACTTGCGTCTCTGCCGGCTCTTAAAAAAACGATCACTCAGTTGGGCATCTTCATTGATTATTTAGATCGCCTGACGGTGAGCCGTGTGGACTCTAGTGATCACCGTCGGGATGTTGACCTTTAACGCAGCTCTCCTAATCCCATTTCCCTCTGGATAATCAAAACATACTCTGTGGCGGCAGCAGGATTATTAAAGTTAGCCGCTACCTATTTAATTATTCAGCAAAGAAGATTCGCACTACAAGTCATTGCCCACGTTGCACAGATATAATTGTCATCTCAGATCGGTTTGTGCATATCAAATACGGACGATCCTCCTCCTGCAGTTGTAGCTCTCATTGATTTGCGCCATGCTTTTAAAGGGTTACCCAGGGAGCCGACGTGATTGGCTGTCGTTGAAGCAAAGTGTTCGCCAACGCCGAGAACTTTTGTTGCACACGGACAAACTGATGACTCAACTAATCAGAAACATCCAAGCCTGTAACGATACGTGTGTGTTTGTGTGTGTGTGTTTGTGTGTGCGTGTGTGTGTGTGTGTGTGTGTGTAGAGAAATGGCGGCTGCAGTGCGCATGCTCGCTGCGAGTACATGGGTCAGGGTCAGAGGAACTGCACCTGCTACAGAGGCCACGTGGGCGATGGCTTCAATTGCCGGGGAAACACCAACAATGTGAGTCACGTGACCTCTGACTCTTTCTTCCCCCCACCCCCCACCCCCCCATGACCTTTGACCTACAATTGCCCCTGCCTCCCCCCCCCCCCTCACAGGAAGTCTGTCTGTCTTACAGGAGGTGTTCCGCAAAACCGAGAACGTCTTCTTCCGTCGAATGTTATCTGTGAGTCATGTTGAAGTCCACACAGTAAAAAAACGTTGCATCCAGTTATTCATTTGATGCTTCTTAGTAAAAACACGGATTGTTTGTAAAACACACGACAGCTGGACCATCTGTGCTCTGTGGGACTTGAATTCCTTTCTCGGTGGCTGCACTGCTCACGCGTGATTTCATTAAATCTATCAAAAAGTGTAAAGTTAAAACTAGATTAAAAAAAGCCATTTTTTAAACCCTTCCTTTGGTTAAAGATGTCATTTTTAAAATGATAGGTTTAAGTTGAATTAATTTTTGTTCACTTTGTGTTCCTCAGAACTCAGGCACTCGTGGTTTTCAGGGCGACGGACCGTTTACCGTCTTCGTCCCTGTAGAGGAAACCAACAAAAACTCCATTGTGTGTACCACATCTGCTGTTTTTATATGATCTCATGTAATAATAATGATATTACCCTGTAACAAGCTCCTGTCACATTCCTATGGGGTTCCCCCCCCCCCAGACTCTGCCTCTGCTCCCCTCCGTCGCACCTCCGTCCCTCTTGAACCTCATATAGAGAAGAGACACACCTCACCTGATCCCCTGCAGCTGAGGCTAATTGGACCAATTAGGCCTCTTCCCAGCACCTGTTCCCTGAGCCACTCCCCTCCGCAGCCGAGCCTAACCACGCCCCAGCCACGACTTAGGCCGGGGAGCTCTCCGGTCCAACCTACTGCACATGCTCTTGAGGTTGAGGTGGTACATCTGTGTAGCTCCGCCCCTGTCAGAACGCACCACCTCATAGTCGACATCCCCCACTCGCCGTGTGACCACAAAGGGCCCTTGCCACTTGGCGAGGAGTTTAGAGCTGGCAGAAGGAAACAATACAAGTACCTTCTCTCCCGGTGTGAATTGTCTCAGCCTGGCTCCTCTGTACGTTTTAGACGCTCCTGGGCCTGGAGCAAATTCTCACATGACTTCCTACCCAGTGTGTGGAGCTTTTACTGGTGCTCGGGCCCCTCCTCCCAGTTTTCTTTAATGAGGTCGAGCATCCCCCGCGGTGTCCTGCCGAACAACAGTTCAAAGGGAGAAAATCCCTGGGGGACCTCCTGCATTGCAAACAACAGAGAATCAAGCCATTTATCCCAATTACGTTCATCGTCATTAATACATTTACGGATCATGGACTTCAAAGTCTTATTCAGACGCTCCACCAGACCGTCGGTCTGTGGGTGGTACAGACTGGTCCGAATAGATTTGATGCCCAGCAACCCGTAAAGCTCTCTGTGGTCTTGACATGAACTGGGTGCCCTGGTTTCTGGATTCAGAAATGTTGCGCAACGGCACCTTCGGCACCAGCAACTGGGTGTTCTCCTGTCCTGTCTGAGCGTCACGGCTCACCAATCAATTATTATCACCTGGTCGAAGGCTGAGCGTAGAGTATCGTCCTGAGCCTGCTCGAGTGGAAAATCTTCCATTGAGTGGAACTCCACAGGAGGTTGTGCCGGTTCCCCCTCCGGTTCCCCCTCCGGTTCCCCCTTCCCGTCCGCAGTGTCGGACAACCTCGCGTCGCCGCTGAGCGCACATACCGCATGACCCTGTCTGCTGTCCGGGCGGCGAGCTGTTCCAGGGCGTGAGTCTGCCTCTCTGCCTTTGTCCAGGAGCGCCAACAGGACCTGCCGGTTCGCCTCTGCCTGGTCCCGCTGCATAGCTGCAATCCCCCCCAGCGCAATAATTGTCTGGGTCAGCAGATCTGGGTGCTGTTTCATGCTCTCCATGTGTTTTTTCTTTAAGGGGGCCCCCATCCATCCCTCTCGAACCTCATATAGGGAAGAGACACATCACTTTGATGCAGCTGAGGCCAATTAGACCTCTTCTCTCTCTCTCCCCCCCCCCCCCCCCCCCCCCCCGCCCCCCCCCCTCCCCCCCTCTGCAGCTGAGCCACCACATACCCTACTTATCCTCCTAGAACAACTATATTGTTATTCACAAAATTAATCACATTACTAATCAATTAATAATTAGGTAAATTTCTGTGTGTGAGTCATAAAACGGGATTATTGTTGCTAGTGCATGACATCTACCTCATTGACTGGTGTGTGTGTGTGTGTGTGTGTGTGTGTGTGTGTGTGTGTGTGTGTGTGTGTGTGTGTGTGTGTAGGTTGATGAATGGGAGCAGTCCGGTCGTCTCGCTGACCTGGTTCGTTACCACATCGTTTCCTGTGAGGTTTTGACCTTGAGTGACCTCAAAACCAGCAAACTCGCTGTCGCTATGTCAGGACACAAACTGCACTTCAGCCTGCTGCAGGTAACACACACACACACACACACACACACACGCACACACACACACACACACACACGCATATTTATTTGTGGAGGGCTGCAGCTCTACTCAGCATCAATAAAGGCAGAGCCACAACAGTATTTAGGATGATTTGCAACAAAATCTGTTTATTTAAATGTCTACCACCAGTTGACATGTGAATTTGTGCAAATATTTGGTGAAACTTTGACCCGACGTCCTGACAGTGCCGACCTCCAAAACAAAAGCAGCTATCTTGTGCTGTTCGTACAGGAGAGGAATCGATTGTACAAACGTGTCTGTCCAACTCGTTGAGCCACGCAGCCCCAAACTGCTCTCGACGTCACAATAAACTCACAAAGAAATGCATGATTGTTGTTATTAGTCAAGACCCTCCAAGTGGCAACTTCTGGGAATGAAACATTACGGAAGTGCCAAAGACTGCGGTTCTTCAAATGGCCACTTGAGGCTCTAAAAGCCAGTCAACCCTCATAAATCATAAAACTTTACATAGAAAGTAAACACGGTGAAAGCCTGGTTCAGAAACGCGTTGAGTCTTTATATAACTCGTCCGTTTCCGTTGAAATGTATATTAAGGATTAAAGCTGCTACCTGTCTGCCTCTCCGTGTCTCCACCTGTCTCACAATCCACCTCTCCACTGGTCTTTGCTGCTACCTGTCTGCCTCGTCCTCTCCTGCAGGGTTCAGTCTGGGTCAACAACCGCTCGAGGATCGTGAAGAGTGACTACACGACTTCTAACGGAGTCATCCACCACATCGACACGCTGCTGACGCCCTACAGGCTGCAGGACAAACCGAGCTTCCAGTCCAAGGTGGTGGGTCGAGTTTACTCGAATAAACGATTGATGATCAATGAGGAGTGAAAGACAGCCGGCGTGACGTCACTCTCTCTCTCTCTTTCTCTGTTTAGATGAACTTCACGTCAGCAGCTGAGTTTTATGGCTACAGCCGCTTCTACAAACTTGTGGAGGTAGACATTTATTAAAAAAAACATGCTGCACCCCCCCTGGTTCGATATCTTCTCCTACATTCTTTTTTACCGTCCACTCGTTGTGCAGGATGTGGGGTTACTCCCCATGCTCCAGATGTCCATCCATCAGCCGTTTACCATGTTCTGGCCCACAGACGAGGCCCTCAACTCCATGCCGGCTGAAAGACAGCAATGGCTCTCCAGCCCCGACCACCGAGACCAAGTGGCTTCCTTAGTGAAGGCTCACATCATACGCAACGCTAGGGTAGGAGGAGGAGGCGGAGGAGGAGGGGGAGGGGGGCCGTAGAAGGATGGCTTCCAAGCATAATCGGGTTTTTTGTGTTTGTTTGTGTGCGTGTGTGTGCGTGTGCGTGCGTGTGTTTTTAGTTGTTGGGTGTCGCTCAGCCGGAAAAATACTCATCATTCCGCACCATGCACGGATCCACCATCAAGTACCACTGTGACAAGACCCTGGTGGTAAGGAATCACACACACACACACACACACACACACACACACACAATTCCAACAGGGTAGCCATGTTGGAAGCTGGCTGTTACTACAGTAAATGGTGTTGTCTCATGTTACCATGGTGATGTCGAAGAAAACCCTGTTTCACACCGACAGCAACAACATCCTGACGTTCGATGGTCGCTTTCAACAAACAGAGAGCCTTAATGAAGGAATTTGGACTGACACTGTAATTGATTTGGGATTTACACAGCAGGTTGTTTAATACTATACTGTTATTATTATTATTATTATTATTATTATTATTATTATTATTATTATTATATCACGTTATACCATACTATGTCTGTCTGTCTTGGCCAGGTCACCCTCGAAAAAGAGATTTTTAATCTCAATGGGACTCACCTGGTTAAATAAAGGTTTAAAAAAAATAAAAAATATATACTTTACTATGGTATACAATATCATACTATACCATATTACATTTTAAATTCTATGCTGTACTATAGTATTGCACTGTACCTTACACTATATCTTATATCCCATGCTATACTATACTGTACAATATCATACTATATAATGTTAAAATGATATCCTGCCTTACTACATTATTATATTTGTATTACAGTATGTTTCTGTAATAACAGACAATCTTCTTTACTGCATCCTGTCATATATTCTGGCGCAACGTCACACTGTTCTTGTTTACTTCCTATTTCTTTCTCCCTCAAGGTTACAAGGTCATATATTATTATTGTGCAACAGGGTTGTGCAACCAAATGCAGTTTGTAGTCCCATTTTTCTACAGAATAGTAAATGTTAAATGGTTAATGGACGTGAAGTAAAATCACACGTATTTATACAGCTTACAGGAGTAATTTGGGGTTCTCCCAGAAGAACACACAAAAAACAAAACTATATTTTTATTTGTTTTAACTTCCCTATTTATCTGCACTTAGTTCTGCCTTTGTGTTGCTGCAACACCTGAATTGACCCCCTGGGCATCAATTAAGGCTTATCTGATCTTAGCTTAGCTTACGTTAGCTTAGCTTATTTCATTTACACTAGTTTGATGCTTTCATACCAGCCTCTCACTGAAATGAGCTTTTGCAGTCATGACTAAATCAAGCAGTGGCGTATTAGCGTTACTAACTATTAGCATTATTAAGCGTATTAAATGTGTAATAACTTAATGCTTCATCCACACTCTCTTGTCACAGTGTAGAAAATATACCAACGCTATTGTCGGACGAGTGACAACACGGTTGACTTCTTTCAGTGTTGCATGAAAGCGCGGTGAAATTAGCATGCTAGCTGGCTAACTAGCGTACAGGTGGATAGTTAGCTAGCTTGCTAATTGTGGCATGTGAAAGCACTCTACGTATTCTGTTCTGGTTCTGTGGCAGACAGTCTTAAAAAGTTATTGATTTGTGTGTGTGTGTGTGTGTGTGTGTGTGTGTGTGTGTGTGTTTTCAGGGGGCTGTATGGCTTAATGAGAATGCAGCCAGGGTAGTGGAGCGCTACCTGAACTTCAAAGAGGGCATTGCCTACGGCATCGACCAGGTACTGGAACCACCGGGCATTGGAGCGTTCTGTGACAACCTGGAGAACAAAACCACTGCGGTAGGAGAACTATTATTACCTGTTTTACTTGAATAGTCCGATGATATTAGGACATTTTTGGATGTTTGCATGTGTGGAGTTTCGGCGAAACAATAACAAAATCAAACTGCTACAATGTGGCTACAAACTAGGGATATATCAATTCAATGGAATTACTGTGTGGATCTATTTGTGTGGACAAAGTAAATCTGAAGCCTTAGCAGTGCTGACCTTTCAAAATGGAGGAAGCCGATTGTCACTTTTTGGCTTTTATTTTACTTTCTCTGTCAAGAGTATATCGTTATTTACAAAAGGGGAATGTTTTGCAGACAGGTTTGAGACAGGAGTCGGGGGGGGGGGGGTATAAATGTGCTTCTGAATAAACTGTGAAGTCACGCTTGTTAAATGACAGTTACCACCACAATCAAGACACCGCACTGCTGTGACCATTATGTTTGATGTGTGTGCTGGAAGCTGGACTGAAGCTTTCTTTCTCGAACTGTCTCAGGCTCGCTGTGGACGCTGCACCTTCCCTCCAACCTGCCACTCCAGACACCAAGACACGGTAAGATCTGATTTAAAAAACATTAGCAGCTTGTATGACACATCGACATAAATGTAAGTCCCGCCTTCTTCCAGGGAAAGACGGAGTCTTGCTTCAACAGGTCCCCCCCGATCGGGCGGCGCCACTCACATTGGTACCCCTTGGACAATCCTTTCAGCATGATGGGCTGTAAGAGAGTATGTCAGTTTTCTTCCTGGGTCAAAAAGTGCTGCAAAAACCACTACGGCCGAGACTGTCAAGGTGTGTCTCTTGTTTGTCCTCACCTGACTCCGCCTCTTCCCTGTGTCTCTTCTGTTTGTCCTCACCTGACTCCGCCTCTTCCCTGTGTCTCTTGTTTGTCCTTACCTGACTCCGCCTCTTCCCTGTGTCTCTTCTGTTTGTCCTCACCTGACTCCGCCTCTTCCCTGTGTCTCTTGTTTGTCCTCACCTGACTCCGCCTCTTCCCTGTGTCTCTTCTGTTTGTCCTCACCTGACTCCGCCTCTTCCCTGTGTCTCTTGTTTGTCCTCACCTGACTCCGCCTCTTCCCTGTGTCTCTTGTTTGTCCTCACCTGACTCCGCCTCTTCCCTGTGTCTCTTCTGTTTGTCCTCACCTGACTCCGCCTCTTCCCTGTGTCTCTTGTTTGTCCTCACCTGACTCCGCCTCTTCCCTGTGTCTCTTCTGTTTGTCCTCACCTGACTCCGCCTCATCCCTGTGTCTCTTCTGTTTGTCCTCACCTGACTCCGCCTCTTCCCTGTGTCTCTTGTTTGTCCTCACCTGACTCCGCCTCTTCCCTGTGTCTCTTTTGTTTGTCCTCACCTGACTCCGCCTCTTCCCTGTATCTCTTGTTTGTCCTCACCTGACTCCGCCTCTTCCCTGTGTCTCTTCTGTTTGTCCTGACCTGACTCCGCCTCTTCCCTGTGTCTCTTTTGTTTGTCCTCACCTGACTCCGCCTCTTCCCTGTATCTCTTGTTTGTCCTCACCTGACTCCGCCTCTTCCCTGTGTCTCTTCTGTTTGTCCTCACCTGACTCCGCCTCTTCCCTGTGTCTCTTGTTTGTCCTCACCTGACTGTGTGTGTGTGTGTGTTTCAGTTTGTCCAGGTGGCCTGGAGGCCCCTTGTAGTAACCACGGTTACTGCGACGATGGCATGCAGGGTTCAGGAAGATGTAGATGCTTCAAAGGCTTCATCGGCAAAGCCTGCGAACTGTGTGCCGTGTCCAGCTACGGCCCCAACTGCACAGGTAGACTAAATACAGGTCACTGTTTAGTTTTCAACTGAACAGTAAAAGTTAGGCTTTGTGCTTGAGATTTCCCTGTGGACAGTTTTCTCAACAAAATGATGTATTTTAGTTATTTGCTTTTAAAAGGTCGATAAATACCCAGATCCTCCGAGCTCCGAACCTTTATATATCTTCTTGCTCTTTTTTTTATTGGCAAAGATTGAAACCGGACTTGAAACTGGTGCCTTGGGATCCTTTTATCACTCTCATAAATCTGATTATTAACAGACGTGCCACCCGCACAATGCACAGCAACACAGCCACGCACACACATCATGTCGTCGGTATGGAAGTTCCTCTGTGTGAGCGAAGGAAACACGTTACACCAGAAGTCCAGAATAAGTCGTGGAGAAACAACCGTTTGATTATTGGATTAACATATAAAAATGTTCCGTGAAAGAAAGGTTACACAAATATTTGTGTATGTTGACATTTAGAAAGAAAAAGTTAAATCTGCCAAGAAAATTGCATCTCTTTCACCGGTTCAATTGAGGAATATCACCGGCAGAAGATCATATCATCAGCAGACGCTCGTTTATATAACTGTAATATATATATTTATATATAATATTCATTATACTCAATATAAAACCACGGCCAGGCGGTCGTAATGAGAGGCGATCACAGGGATTTGCAGTGCAGATTGTGATGGATTTCTTATAGAAAACCTGTTTAATGTTATATTCACTGTCCTGCAATCTCAGAAACAGGAAGCGGGCGGCGCTTACCAAATCACCATTTTTGTCTCCGCACGGCGCCTCCGTTCCTGCCTCAGTTTCTGCCGAAGCCTCGATGTGTGGTCACATTTATGAGGAGACGAGGGTTACCGCTTGAATGCAGCTGAAGGCAGAAGGTGACATGACGGAGGATGCCATCCTTCTCTTCGGCTAAAGGACCAGAATGCACCCCCCCCCCCCCCCCCCCCCCCCCCCCCCCTTCGTGAACCTACCGCTCCATCCTGTGATGGCAGAGAGCGTGCCGGGGTAGAGGGGTTGAATATATTAGTCTGGTTATGTAGAGCGAGTTGGAATCGAGACCTCAGCTCTGAAGTATCAGCAGCCTAACTGGGCTCAGTATCGATTAAATCCACGACGCTGTCCGTGGTGCTGAAGTAGCATATTTAAATAAAATCTTTGCCCTTCTGTAACTGCCCGTCTTGAATGTATAATAATCTAGACGGCAGGCGTGAACGAGAGCAGTGGGGAACAAAACCCAGTCGCCGTGGTTACCGTATGAATCACAAAACTGATCCAGAATGAGAAAGTGAACCAAGTTTCAGCCCGTCGTTAGCTGAGAGCGCACAAGACGAACGTCAAGCTCTGTGATTTGGAGTTGAAGCCTTCATGGTTTCTGTCTCTTCTACTTTTTGACTTTTTTACGAAGTTCTTTTTTTTTTTTTTTTTTATTTAACGAAGGAGGTTTCACGCCGATCAAAAGCATCAAAGAGGCTCCAGCTGTCAATCACCTTCCGTCGCCTGTGTAGACGAGTAACCAGACTCTCGCTTGAACCTCTTGCGTAACCTCCTCCGTCTGCACAACTTTATTGTGAGATTATTTTTAAATTGCTGAGTCATGTTTTGTTTTTTTCCTCTCTCTTTCAGGCTGCAACTGCGGGCAGCACGGAAGGTGTGATGGAGGCATGGAAGGTTCCGGAAAGTGTTTCTGTAACTCCGGCTGGCAAGGCGACGACTGCCAGATCAACATCGGTGAGTTTAAGCACCTGATTGCAATCAATGAAAGTGAGTGCAGGACGTTTCTTTTAGTTTTCTTACCGTCATTTTTACTAATCTAATTGTTTTTACTGTTTTATAGCCCTGTTTACCTTTTTTTTTGATTTCTCCCTTTTTTGGTGATTTTTTCCGTGTGTCCAGCCTTGATCCCAGAGGAGTGCCGGCGGTGCCACGCTCAGGCCGACTGTGTGCCGGGTTCTGGTTGTCAGTGCAAACCCGGGTTCCAGGGCAACGGCACCTTCTGCGACCCAGAGCCACGTGAGTGTGCTGCCTTTTGTCAGCATGATGATGGTTTAAAATAATAATAATAATAGTAATAGTAATATTATCATACGTACTTTGTTAAAACAAATAACGTAAATGAAATGTAAACAGATCTTTTCAGGTAAACACTAATCTGCCTTTTCTTTTCTTTCTGTGGACTGGAAAAATGATTTGTAATTGATTTGTAAAAATGATTTTAAGATAATTTGTTGTTGTTGAATATGAGCTTCACAATTAAAGGTTTCATTATTATTATTATTATTATTATTATTATTATTATTATTATTATTATTATTAATAAACACTCTGCAGCTCCAGACCTCTGCTCAGAGTACAACGGCGGCTGTCACCAAAACGCAGACTGTAACCAGACGGCGCTGCTCGTCAACTGCACCTGTCACAGTGGTTACCAAGGAGACGGCTACTCTTGCGAGCCCATCAACAGGTAAGCGTGGCACGTCATTTTCTTCTGAATGAAATTCCTGTTTTGCCTCCTGTGGTTTTTAGTTTTTCTTTCTCAAAGGAGACTTTATAGGGATGCAAGCCATCTTTCTGTCTGTGCTGCAGGTGTACCGAAGAGCAGAACGGCGGCTGCAGCGACTTTGCCTCCTGCAAGTTCACCGGTCCAGTGAGTAAAAACATTAAAATCTCATCACTGTGGTATAAAAGAGATGCAACAAACAAGACTAATTGATCTTAGTTGAACTACTGCTCACTGTGTCTTATATGCAGTGTTGGGAGGGTTACTTTAAGCATGTATTTTGGGACAATTACTAATTACTCTTTAAAAAATATTAAATTGTCATCCTGCTAATAATTGTAATTTCTACTAAATGTACATGCAATCTAATTAAATCTTTTTTTTCTCCTTTAACTGTGACGGTGTACAGTTTTTTTGTGTCTTTATTATGTAACGTCATTCAATATATTACTCCCCAAGCCTGCTTGTATGGTAAAATAACTTAAATACTTACATTAACATACCAATACTGGTAGTTAGACAGCGGGGAGAAGCAGGAACACTGACCCACCACATGTCAGCGCCCGATGTAACAAGGGGGTCACTCAGTAATCTGGTTCCTCCAGAACGAGCGTCAGTGCGAGTGCCTGCCGGGGTTCTTGGGTACCGGAGTCCAGTGTCTGGAGAAGGTGGTGCCCCCCGTTGACCGCTGCCTGGAGGACAACGGAGGCTGCGACCCCGCGGCCATCTGCAAGGACCTGCATTACCATGGTAAAGCAACCCGACCTGACTTTTCATTACCGTGCTCGTTACCGTGGTTACCTGAGGTAGCTGTTGACCCTTTTTTCTAGTGTTCATGTTGCCGTGGTGATGTTATGGAGAACGTTGTTTATTAGTTCTGGCTCTGGAAAAGCAATTCTTCCGGGACTCGTAAACAAACGTCAACAAGCATATCAGCTGAAATACGGCAGGTGACGCCAAGAGCTTGTTAAAGCCACGACCTCATGGCCCCCGTTAAACATGCAACACATCAAAGGGATGAATGTGTTGATGTAGGGTAGTATCTGTAGTCTATAGTATCTATATTATCTAGTCTATAGTATCTTCATTATCTAGTCTATAGTATCTGTAGTCTATAGTATCTATATTATCTAGTCTATAGTATCTTCATTATCTAGTCTATAGTATCTGTAGTCTATAGTATCTATATTATCTAGTCTATAGTATCTTCATTATCTAGTCTATAGTATCTGTAGTCTATAGTATCTATATTATCTAGTCTATAGTATCTTCATTATCTAGTCTATAGTATCTTCATTATCTAGTCTATAGTATCTGTAGTCTATAGTATCTATATTATCTAGTCTATAGTATCTTCATTATCTAGTCTATAGTATCTGTAGTCTATAGTATCTATATTATCTAGTCTATAGTATCTATATTATCTAGTCTATAGTATTGTAGTCTATAGTATCTGTATTCTATAGTATATTTAGTATATAGTATATGTAGACTATAGATACTATAGAGTATAGAGTATCTATAGACTCTATAGTACCTATAGTATATATAGTCTATACAATAGGTACTATAGTCTATAGACTATGGTACCTATTGTATCTGTAGTCCATAGTATCTATAGTACCTATAGTATCTGTAGTCCATAGTATCTATAGTATCTGTAGTCTATAGTACCTATATTATCTATAGTCTATAGTATCTGTAGTCTATAGTACCTATATTATCTATAGTATCTATAGTCTATATTATCTATAGTCTATAGTATCTGTAGTCTATAGTACCTATAGTATCTATAGTCTATAGTACCTATAGTCTATATTATCTATAGTCTATAGTATCTGTAGTCGATAGTACCTATATTATCTATAGTCTATAGTACCTATAGTATCTATAGTCTATAGTATCTATAGTCTATATTATCTATAGTCTATAGTATCTGTAGTCTATAGTACCTATATTATCTATAGTCTATAGTATCTATAGTCTATAGTACCTATATTATCTATAGTCTATAGTACCTATAGTCTATATTATCTATAGTCTATAGTATCTATAGTCTATAGTACCTATATTATCTATAGTCTATAGTATCTAGTCTATAGTACCTATAGTATCTATAGTCTATATTATCTATAGTCTATAGTATCTGTAGTCTATAGTATCTATAGTCTATATTATCTATAGTCTATAGTACCTATATTATCTATAGTCTATAGTATCTATAGTCTATAGTACCTATAGTATCTGTAGTCGGTGTTCTGCCTCCAGTAGATGACACATAGAACATGTGGATGTGGGTGCAGCAGCAAGATGTCTTTTACCACCCAGAAATAATTCTGTTTCCGGTGTTGAAGATGAGTTAAATCTTACAGTTCTTGAAACAGTGACTCTATTGACCTCCAGGTCACTAATGGAAGGTAAGTGGCAGGTCCACAGGTTATGACGGGCCTGGACAAACTCACAGGCAGAAACTGAAGCGACTGAGTTACAGACTGGAGATGTACGACTCCACCCCCTGTTTCAGCCTACCGTACGTTCCTCTGGCCATGCAGCCCTCCACATCACAACAATGTATGGACCAATAAAGAAATCATTTCGTCACGCACCTGGGCGTACAGAGGCTCATGTTCAGAATCCATCCCATAATAGTTTATTTACCCTGAAACAATCAGAAAATTAGCTTTTATTCTTCTTATTCATGGCTACTCTCTGGCTCGCTCGACCACCACTTCTCTCTCTCTCTCTCTCTCTCTCTCTCTCTTAGAGAGACAACGTGACTTCATGTGAAACCATTTCAATCAGTTGTAATTATTGATTTCCGTAGATGAAATGCGACGGTGATCTGAGGTAACGGTGAATGTTTCTTGTGCTTCAGCCAACACGGCGGGAGTCTTCAACCTGCGCTCTCCAGACGGGAAGTACAAGATGAACTTCAGTCAGGCCGACGCCGCCTGCCAGGCCGAGGGCGCCACGCTGGTCAACTTTAAACAGCTCGGAGACGCACAGCAGGTAAACCCACCTGCTGACGGCATTTCCATAGAGACCGTAGATCGGATCAATCCGGCTCACGGAAACACGTACGGCATATTTATGAGGAAAAGACCCATGTTTGTTTAGTAGAGAGTTCTTCTCTGGTCCCGACAGCTGGGGATGCACCTGTGCGTGGCCGGCTGGATGGAGGGGGGCATGGTGGGGTACCCGACCCGCTTCCCCTCCCTCAAGTGCGGAGACAACCACGTGGGCCTGGTGATCTACAAAGAGCCCGTGGACCAGAGCAGCAAGTACGACGCCTACTGCTACAGGCTCAGAGGTACTGAGGCAGCACGGCCTCTGTGTTGTTGTTGTTTATTCTGCTGCAGCATCACAGAGCTCCACGTCTGGATTCAGTTTGTATTGTCTTTAGAATCCAGGGCTGCAGCTAATAATTATTTTAATTTATTCTGTCACTTATTCTTTCAACTGCCGGAGGAACTGTTTTTTTCTTTTAATATCTCAGAAAAGGTTCCCGGAGCTCTAGTTGATTTTAAGTCACGGATTTATTTTGTATCGTTGCTCATGTTGATTGAGAAAACATTCAATAGCTGAGATTAATAAATAAATACAAATAAGAACCAACATTTAGAAAAATGCAAATCCTCATATTTAAAAAGTTGAAACCATAGAATGTTTATTGTTGTGGCTTCACAAATAACTTAAATTATTAATTCTTTGTCAACATTGTTGACGACTAATCGAGCGATTTAAGATGTCCTCCTAAACAACAGATCAATAAATTGTATTCTTGTGAAGCAGTGAGTCTGATATCAATCAGAATATTGATTGTGTGTGTGTGTGTGTGTGTGTGTGTGTGTGTGTGTGCAGATGTTTCGTGTGTGTGTCCTGCCGGTTACATTGGAAACGGAGATTTCTGTAACGGCGTCCTGACCAGCGTCCTCGCAACGTCCAGCAACTTCTCCATCTTTTACAAGGCGAGTGTGACTCAGAATTTTCATTCCTATCAGTAATAATAACATACTATAATAATAGTAATAATTATATGGTAATTAATGAATACATACATAGACACAGAATGTACAACAAAATGCCGTAAATAAATAATAATAACTTAATAAAATAACTGTAAAGGTGTTTTATTCACATTTCACCATCAGTGGCTCATTCGTCAGCTGTCCTGATATTAATATTAATAACAACCATTCATACAGGTGTTTGTTTTGTTATACTAATGTTGTGCAGAGCTATTATTTATTTATTTATTTAATATCTTTATTTAAAATCTGTCAATATTCTGATTGATATAGCTAGATAACTGAGCTTTGGAAGACTTCCAGTTAACAAGTTAATGAAGAGAAGAGGATCTATGGAGGCTCCACGTTGACCACAGAGAAGAGGAGCTATGGAGGCTCCATGTTGACCACAGAGAAGAGGATCTATGGAGGCTCCACGTTGACCACAGAGAAGAGGACCTATGGAGGCTCCACGTTGACCACAGAGAAGAGGATCTATGGAGGCTCCACGTTGACCACAGAGAAGAGGAGCTATGGAGGCTCCATGTTGACCACAGAGAAGAGGATCTATGGAGGCTCCACGTTGACCACAGAGAAGAGGACCTATGGAGGCTCCACGTTGACCACAGAGAAGAGGATCTATGGAGGCTCCACGTTGACCACAGAGAAGAGGACCTATGGAGGCTCCACGTTGACCACAGAGAAGAGGAGCTATGGAGGCTCCACGTTGACCACAGAGAAGAGGAGCTATGGAGGCTCCACGTTGACCACAGAGAAGAGGAGCTATGGAGGCTCCACGTTGACCACAGAGAAGAGGATCTATGGAGGCTCCATGTTGACCACAGAGAAGAGGAGCTATGGAGGCTCCACGTTGACCACAGAGAAGAGGATCTATGGAGGCTCCACGTTGACCACAGAGAAGAGGATCTATGGAGGCTCCATGTTGACCACAGAGAAGAGGTCTGGAGGCTCCTTGTTGACCACAGAGAAGAGGATCTATGGAGGCTCCATGTTGACCACAGAGAAGAGGTCTATGGAGGCTCCACGTTGACCACAGAGAAGAGGTCTGGAGGCTCCTTGTTGACCACAGAGAAGAGGATCTATGGAGGCTCCATGTTGACCACAGAGAAGAGGTCTATGGAGGCTCCATGTTGACCACAGAGAAGAGGTCTATGGAGGCTCCATGTTGACCACAGAGAAGAGGTCTATGGAGGCTCCATGTTGACCACAGAGAAGAGGATCTATGGAGGATTCACTTCAGGACTCATGAGAAGAGATTCAAAATGTGGATCTCCGAAAATGTGTTCAACCTGAGGGTACATCTCAGCAGACATCTGACCGGTTTCTAAATATAATGCACAGCGCTGATATAAATATAGGATATGATATAATATGTAGTTGACCTTCGTTAAGAGACGACATGTAACTGTAACCCGAATGTCCTCCCTCTCTCTGTAGTTGTTGTTGGACTACAGCGGCCGGTCCTCGGAGGGCAAACAGCTCGTTCAGTTCATGTCTCACAGGAAGTCCGAGCTCACGCTGTTTGTTCCTCACAACGCCGGCTTCGGTGCAAACCAGGTGACTTATTCATCAATACATACATTACAAATTACCAATTACACTTTTTGTTTACTTGATCCCAAGTTCACTGACTTTATGGATTTTTTTAAATAAATATAAAACTAACAACCTAAAAAATAAGTATTTTATGTTA
Organism: Cyclopterus lumpus; assembly: GCF_009769545.1. Classification (NCBI taxonomy): domain Eukaryota; kingdom Metazoa; phylum Chordata; class Actinopteri; order Perciformes; family Cyclopteridae; genus Cyclopterus; species Cyclopterus lumpus. The sequence continues at coordinate 23,538,747 of NC_046970.1, read as the reverse complement.
CTTATTGACCTGATTTGTGTCACATGTTTATGCTTATCACATATTTATGCTTATACCATGGTCACATTATGAAATTAAGACAATTCATTTATATGTTTCATGCGCTTTGCAACTAAAGTCTGAAGTGTTTTCACAAGCCGTAACTCATGACCCGAGGGTTCGCTAAAACATTGGACAATCATTACCATCCCATAATGTTCTCACAAACAGGACGGACCTTAGATACGACTGAGAGATATTTCTAGTTGGCTCGGCTCATTGAACCCTTTAAGTCAATAACATAATGTACAGTTTAAAAGTCCAAAATACATAAATTAAATATTTACTTAAACATACTGTTTTATAGATATTTGTAAATACAATAATTAGTATCGTTGTATTTTTATTTGTTTTATTTGTTCATGATAATTCAGTTTATATTCTGCAGTTATGACCTGAATCAACTTTTGGGTTTAGATGTATATTTTTAATATGTTTATTGTGTTTTATTTTATATATTTTTATTTTATGTTGATCCTAAAAACAAAGAACGTGGAATTTAGCGTTTTATTGAAGCGTACATCAATGCTCGGATTTTCAATAAATGGACGGATCCACACCAACACATGCGTTGACCTTCATCTAAAAGAACCTAATTAGGTTTTTAACCTTTAGAACTAAATGAATTCAATCAGAATACCAGCAGGACGGAAATCTAATCTGTTTCTACTGTGTGTGTGTGTGTGTGTGTGTGTGTGTGTGTGTGTGTGTGTGTGTGTGTGTGCGTGCGTGCGTGCGTGTGCCCGTGTCTCAGACTCTTTCTGGGAGAGATCTCGAGTATCACGTGTCGACCAATCACAGCATTCGACCATTTAAAGATCTGAGACACCAGGAAGTCATCGTATCCAGGCTCGGATTCAACCTGACTGTCACCCACGGCAACAACGAGGTCAGAAACACACACGCATACACACTTCTTAGCTTCGTGAAAAAAATAAAAGTAAGCGATCATCGATGATGGTTATTGACATAAGTTTATTGATTTTGAGTCTTCCTGGTTCTTTTTAATGATCAGAACTCTAAGCTGGTGAACCGGCGGATGCTGTTGGAGTGGGACATTCCTGCTGCGAACGGGATCATCCATGTGATCGAGGGCCCGCTGACGGCCCCCCCCGCACCGGTGAGTGAACATGGTTTAACCCGGAGCTGCTGACTTTTACCTCTGATTCTGGGAGCCGTAGTGATAAAACATAACATACAGGCAAAAAAGAAAATGACGTCCCAAAACGCGTAGTAATTTAACCTTTATTTATACACGGTAGGTTAGCTTAGCATACATGTTACCCATAACAAAAAGCAGAGAAAAGCAAATGTACAAAACTAATTGGAAAAGTCATACGTCTGTTTTGATTGCCGTTGGCACACTTTATTTACATCAATTCCTTCATGAATAAAAATGTTTAAACATTTTGAGAAATTATACATACACATATATTTTTTGTAATTATTTTTTCGTCCTAAACAACAGAATAAAACGTTTGCTTTATCGTGAGCGGCTGCAGTTTCCCAGCGCAGCCGCTAGGGGGCGCCTTGACGACCGCTCCCTTCGCCGTTTCTAAATGTAATGTCCCCCCGTCTGTTGTTGTTGCTAGGCAACAGCTACAGCTGTGGGCACGCAGCAGATGGCTCCATTTTGGTTTTCTTGGCACAAGTTTTCAGGAAATGAAGATTCAATCAGTCGACTTTGAGATAACATCGCAACCCGATCAATATTCATTATGTGGGACGAAGAAGAAGATGATGAAGACGATGAAGACTAGATCACAGCAGATTAACCTAAAAGCCTTCAGATAATTAATTATTTCATTCGTGTCCTCACCTCCTCCACAAACTGACGTGGGGACGGTCAATCTTACTCAAGTGGGCCAAACCATCCCATATTAACCTGTAAATAACATTTCTATTTCTTTGAGTACATTCTGAAAACATACACAATCGATTAAGAATTCATCCACCGAACGGATGAACAAACAGCTTGAGACGTGTTGCGTCACGTCGCCTGTCCGTTAGCGTCCCCTGCAGAGGACCCTTATTAGGGAGGCACCGTATGTTGGACACCCCTGGTTTAAAAACATGTTGAATCTTCTTCAGGTTCATCCATTTAAATCTGTGATTTATTCAACCGTGACTTCTAATCGCGTCGTCCTATTGGCTACATTTAGTCACGCCCACCTTTTTATAGTTCTTATTTCCACAACCTCCAGTATTTGGATCAAGTAGCCGGTTTAAAAACTAGTTTGTATAAGTCAGTATCCGGCTGCTGTTACTCTAAATTAATGAGACACATTGAATTAACAGCTCCGGTATGATCACATGACTACAGGGATGTTGACACAGGCCACGCCCACCTGTGATGTCACAGCGCAAACAAGCTGTAGCTAAAAAAAAATCATTAATGATTCAATTAATTATCACATTGCTGTGCAGTCTAACAATAGTTAAACATTCTCTGAATGACGACGATGAATTAAATATTTTAATATATATTAATAATATATGTATATTATATATAATATTTAAATTTATTTTTAACACATTTTCTTTGACTGAAATAAATCTTTATCAGACAAAAGGTTTGTATCACACAATGAGGACCCATTAAATCCAGTTCATTGTTGCAGCTCGAGGTTAACGAATGACTAAATTGTCACAATTATGTAGGAAAACTGCACATTGTTGATATTTTGGGTATCAAATAAATCAATATAAACGTGTCTACAGCGGCTGGAAACAATGCTGATTGAAGAATTAGACTGCAGATTGAAACAAACGCTCACAAATATCCACAGAATCTTTAACAAACATGTTTATTTGTTATTTTCAGCACATTCGTTTACGAGTAGAGACAACGGGGGAACCTTGAGGATGAACCAGAAAGAGGCCTGACGCTGTTTTATGGTCTTTAGTTATCGCACAAGGTCACAGCCTGAAGTTAAAAACACTTCAAAGGGGCTTGATAAGGTGTGCTTTATCGCTAGGGAAGAATTGACATAGTTGAATCTGATTGGTCAAGTCTTCCCTGTAGTCCAGCGGTCCATAAACCTTTTCTTTGCACCACGGACCCGGTTTTGTGTAAGACAATATTTTTTTTTCCCGTGAAAAAAATGATACGACCGGCATAAACACAAATATAAAGCGCATAAAAATCTAACACGCCATCACGCCGAGTTAGTGGGAGCCCTGAGCTCGTTCTCCGGTCCCTTCTCGGGTTTAATGGGAGACGATGACACCCAACGTGTGTTCTTTAGGTCCGTAACTTCACAGACGGATGTATCCGGTTATTTTTCAAAATAAAACACCTTTTACCGACCTTGATAATCAATCAACATTGTTTTCATTCATTCTTTTTGTGCGGCCCGTTACCAAAGGACCGGTACCGGGTGGTCGGACCGCTGCTGTCGTCGACTCATCGAATCGTGTTTTTATTTAAACGCGGTCAAAAAACAAAACTCCATCCATAGTATGTAATAGAATAGTCCGTTAAAAAAGTAATATAAAAGACATAAAACGTCTTAAACGTGTAAGGATGTCACTTTTCCTATGAACACAAAACACTGAACTTAAACTACTCACCTGGAAACATTTGGGCTTTGATGACCTCATTCTCCTCCACATCCTTTAAACAGCTTCTTCTTCCTGTGGTGAAAAACAAAATGGCTGCCAGTCAGTCACCGGGAGGAGCAGTCTGGTTGCCCACCCCTCCCACCCCTCCCCATTCGGATTGTGAACATAAATTATTCATTTTAATTGGTTGAATTTTCATCCTCCTCTCGGGGGGAAATAAAAAGCGGTCACGTCTCCATGGCAACAGGAACAAACAAGTCGTACGGGCACGCCATAAAAATGTCAAAGTACAGTACAGTCGTTAAAAAAAAAATAATCATAAAAACACGGGACAGAGAATCATGACTCCGTGCCATGTAATTAGCGCTGGACAGATTGTGTGTGTGTGTAGGTGTGTGTGTGTGTGTGTGTGTGAGTGAAAGCATCCAGCGGTGAGGATCGAAAGGTTTACTTTGATCTTCTTATACAAGTAGTTATTATTTTGTGCGTGTTTGTCACCTCCAGATCCCCCATCACGCTTCCCGAGGCCACGCCCACTCAAGCGGCACAGTGTCGGCCATCTTGGTGTCGGTGTTGCTGGCGTGTGTGTTGGCTGCACTCGGCTACTACGTCTTCAAGCACAAGACGGACGCCTTCCGCTTCCACTACTTTAGGGTAACACACACACACACACACACACAAACTCCAAAACGGAGACGAAAACAAATGAAAAGTTCGTAACCTTGGTTACGGTATATTCCACACAGAGAGGATACTTTGAGTTTTATTTTTTAACAAAAGGACGCGTGGCTGCGCGTGATCTCCGCTCCTCACTTTCTAGCAGCAGATGAAAAGGAGCTGCTCGTGTTTGCAGATGACGTAATCCTCTGCTCTGAATACGGAAAGCTGCTTTTCTCATTTACATAACTTTAAAAATAAATCATCTTACTGGAGAAAAGCTGCAACTCCGATACTTCAGTGCACGTAAAAGCTGTAATTTATATATATTTAAAAGTAAACTGCTCCATCGGGATCTCTGTTCTTAGCTGGGTTGAGCGTTCTAGTTCAATGGGTTAAATAAATACATCAATACACCTAGAATGTCCCAAATGCACACTGAAATATATCAGTCAATTATTTATTTTTTTAAATAAAGTTACTATGACTTCAAAGTGCTCACATACCGGAGGCTAAAAACAACGGACGAAGTTTCATTCGCTCTTCTTTCCTGCGACAGGACGAGGACGAGGACGGTGCGCCGGGCGGCCGGACGAAGCCCACGCTGGTCTCCATTCCCAACCCGCTGTACAGCGGCTCCAGAGCCTTCAGCGAGCCGTTTGGGGTGAGTCGACCAATCGGAGACCGGCAGGCCCGAAGGAACATGTGACCTTGTATTTATCACCACGGGGGAACTCGACAGTTGGGACGCGTTAAACTTTTTTGGGGGGTACTCGAGTACTTTGCGGTCTTCTAGAAGCTTATTTCCACACAATCTGTAGTTAAAACCCACGTCTGGCTTTCGGGTTTTCATCCACCGAGGTCACAACCTCTCTGTGAAACTATGAAGGGTCAAAAGGTCAAACTTTGAATCTCCTGGCCTCCGCTTCAAGGGGATGAATCAGGGGAAATATTCCCTTTTACGAGAAGCTCTCCGCATACTTTTTGTGTGGTTTGCTTTTCCCGCAGGACGCCGGTCCGGGGATGGAGCCAGAAGAACCGGAAGAGCCTCCAAAGATTCTGGACCTGGACCAGTAGAACTGGAGCGGTCTGTTTACATACCACAATAACCCGTTGGCTGTAACCTTGCTCAGCTTTTTCTCAGATCGTCTGTATCCAAATAAGAAATAAAAGTCAGTTAACTTAACCCAGATGCTTTACTTCTTTTTCTAATCCAGCAACGGACAAAATGTTTCTCTCAATATTTTAGCCTCTTTCAGCTCAGAGTTTTACTTTGACCGTTTGGTAAAGACAACTTAAAAAATGTATTAAAAAATTAAACGTAAAGTATTCCCCCGAAACGCAAAGTCAAAGTATACTGTAGTAACAAAAGTCCTACTACATAATAAACTATGTCCCAACAAGTCATGCTGAGCTGTTGCTTGTGTCATAACGACATCATAGTATGTAATTAAGACAAATGGTCATAATAACGTCACAGTGTAGTGTGCCGGCGTCAGATTTGACCTCTTGGTGGCGCCGCATGAAAAGTTACGATTCATCCTGAGCTGAACAAAAAGAAATCCTTGAGTTCCTCGTACCCGGCTAACCGAGTTAGACGGATCATTTTCATCCAAAATCACCATAGCAACACATCCATAAACTTGGACCTGCTCCAGCGCAGGCTAACTTAAGTTAGCTAGATACGCTTGTAACGGGACCGGACCTGGTCCTGGGGCTTAGGAGAAGCGCCTCCCCCTCACGCCAGTATATGTATATATATATATATATATATGTATGTATACACACAGACATATTTATATTTATACATATATAGATAAATATATATATATATAAACATATATAATTTATATATAAGAATATATGTATAAATGTATATGTATAAATATATATATATAAATATATATATAAATAAATATATATGTATAAATATATATATATATATATATATATGATATTAATTTTATGAACCCAAACACGAGGGTGTTAGATGTTCCGACGTTTGTGGGATTTCCATAACAAGTATAAAGCAGAAATAGTGGTTATTTCTTTGTGGGTGGATGGCGGAAATGATAACTGACAGAGTAAAGCCACGGAGATAAGCCACGCCCCCTCTCCAGCGCAAATGAAGCGAATTACGTAAATAAACCACAAATAGTCGGGCGAGTTAAGCGTTGCTAATATTTGCAACGCTTTTGGTGTGAACGCAGCATTGCGCATTTAGCTCGTCTGATACGTCGCCATGCTTCTTGTCTCGCCCTCGCACCGGTGGCAGTGTTAGATGTTCCATGATTATGGTCTGGAATTCCTCATATACGTTCATGATCATCTCCTGCTCCGCAGCGGAGCAAAATATTTGCTGTAAATCTAGAATATCATGGTTTCGGTGATCGACACCCTTTTGATTACTGAAGTCTGGTTCAACTATCCTGATTACTGACGTCTGGTTCAACTGACCTGATTACTGACGTCTGGTTCAACTGTCCTGATTACTGAAGTCTGGTTCAACTATCCTGATTACTGAAGTCTGGTTCAACTATCCTGAGTACTGAAGTCTGGTTCAACTGACCTGATTACTGAAGTCTGGTTCAAGTGTCCTGATTACTGAAGTCTGGTTCAACTATCCTGATTACTGAAGTCTGGTTCAACTATCCTGAGTACTGAAGTCTGGTTCAACTATCCTGATTACTGAAGTCTGGTTCAACTGTCCTGATTACTGAAGTCTGGTTCAACTGTCCTGATTACTGAAGTCTGGTTCAACTATCCTGATTACTGAAGTCTGGTTCAACTATCCTGATTACTGAAGTCTGGTTCAACTATCCTGAGTACTGAAGTCTGGTTCAACTATCCTGATTACTGAAGTCTGGTTCAACTATCCTGATTACTGAAGTCTGGTTCAACTATCCTGATTACTGAAGTCTGGTTCAACTGTCCTGATTACTGAAGTCTGGTTCAACTATCCTGATTACTGAAGTCTGGTTCAACTATCCTGATTACTGAAGTCTGGTTCAACTGTCCTGTTTACTGAAGTCTGGTTCAACTATCCTGAGTACTGAAGTCTGGTTCAACTGTCCTGAGTACTGAAGTCTGGTTCAACTATCCTGATTACTGAAGTCTGGTTCAACTATCCTGTTTACTGAAGTCTGGTTCAACTATCCTGATTACTGAAGTCTGGTTCAACTATCCTGTTTACTGAAGTCTGGTTCAACTATCCTGAGTACTGAAGTCTGGTTCAACTGTCCTGAGTACTGAAGTCTGGTTCAACTATCCTGATTACTGAAGTCTGGTTCAACTATCCTGTTTACTGAAGTCTGGTTCAACTATCCTGATTACTGAAGTCTGGTTCAACTATCCTGTTTACTGAAGTCTGGTTCAACTATCCTGAGTACTGAAGTCTGGTTCAACTGTCCTGAGTACTGAAGTCTGGTTCAACTATCCTGATTACTGAAGTCTGGTTCAACTATCCTGAGTACTGAAGTCTGGTTCAACTATCCTGATTACTGAAGTCTGGTTCAACTATCCTGATTACTGAAGTCTGGTTCAACTATCCTGATTACTGAAGTCTGGTTCAACTATCCTGATTACTGAAGTCTGGTTCAACTATCCTGAGTACTGAAGTCTGGTTCAACTATCCTGAGTACTGAAGTCTGGTTCAACTATCCTGATTACTGAAGTCTGGTTCAACTATCCTGATTACTGAAGTCTGGTTCAACTATACTGAGTACTGAAGTCTGGTTCAACTGTCCTGAGTACTGAAGTCTGGTTCAACTATCCTGATTACTGAAGTCTGGTTCAACTATCCTGATTACTGAAGTCTGGTTCAACTATCCTGATTACTGAAGTCTGGTTCAACTATCCTGAGTACTGAAGTCAGATTAACCAGATTGTTTGAGCGCGGATCAGCCTTTGAGAAACCGAGATAGCCTGATTTCAATCATCGGGTTTATTTAAGCTGGCTAATAGGACATTTGATGGACTTAGTTTAACCACGTACGAGGAACGGGCCCCAGGTTTGAATTTCAGTCGCTCAAAACCTGCTCTAGAAAACCTAAAAACCTCACTAGAGAGACAACATCAAAGTCACGCTGAAAAGATTAATTATTAATGCAACCTCTTCAACAGCTGTTGAAGCCTAAAGACTAATCTCCATATGATCCGCTGAACAACACACAAACAGGAAGTCATTTTCCTTTGTTGGCTTCTTCTCCATTTCTTTTAAAAGATTTTAAAAAACCACAGCGATACGCTTCAGATTGTATTCGATGTGTCGTCGGCCTCCGCACCTCCATCTTCACGCGGCCGTCTGAACACAACAAACGGCTACTCGTGAACACGGCCGGCACGTTTCTTTTTTTAAACAACACTCTGAGAGCAGCCATGTTGTTTATGATGGAAGGAGCCAGTTGGTTTCCTCCTCCAGGCAGAAAGAGAGATTGTTGTTATTCTGCTGCGTCGACCCGAACCTTCCACTCGTGTGTCGACCTTCACTTTTAAATAGCTTTCCTTCTCCGCTGCCGACGTCCAAGACGCACGAAAACAAGCCCGACCTCCTCCCCTCTGGCGGTTTATTGGTCGGACAGTTGGGCCGCACGTGAAGCGGTGCGATTACACACCGGAGTCGTATTGAGATTAGACTTTTCTGTGACGAGTTAACCTTTTTTTTTTTTTTTCAAAATGGAGTGCGAGCCGTCGTGGAGGTTACCGTTCCGGCTGTTCCTTCGCCTGCTGAGCTCCCTTCCCCCCAACACACAAAGAGCCCAGCGCCGCCTGCAGAGCAGAGCAGCTTGGAAACGGTTTTGACTGAGAAGCGACGCTGTAGGGGGAAGTACAGGGGAGGGAGGGAGGAGGGGGGAGTGTGAGGGGGGGTGGAGGGGGGGTGTGATGATCGGAGACCCTGACCTCCGCTGCTGCTGCTGCAGGCTGGCTGGCTGAAAGCCGCCGCTGCAGACCTCATTTAAAACCGGCCGACATCCTGTTTGATGACACATCCCGATCGGCTCGGATGTTTTGGCCCGAGCCGACGCTCGAGTTCAAAGAGCTGAACGTGGCAGCTGGTTTCTGTGGAGAGGGGAAAGCGAAGAGCTAATTTTCAACGTTGCTTCCACGCACCCCAAAAAAAAGAGTCGGTCTCTTTGGGCGGTTGTTTTCTAACGGTGTCGATTTCTTTCCGTGTTCACGCGGTTGTGAAGTTGTTGACTCTTCGACTACGTTAAAAGAAATTCAAATAAAATTTAGTTTTACGAGGGCTGCATGTTCTCCACGTTTTGGTTTCCGCCCGACACGGAACTTCTGCTAACGCTGAACCTTCCTCAACAGACGTCGGTGTTTTTCAAGGTTTGGTTCAAAAGGAACGACGCCCCCTTCACGTCTCACCTGTACCGAGGCCGTAAACCTGCTGCCGGCGCATTTAGCGTTGGGTCCACGCCATGCAGCCTACTTTTCCTTTTGATTACTAAAAGGTCCCACAAGAGTCCAGGGGGGTCAGAGGGGATCCAGGTCGTGAAGAACAAAAGGCATCAATCAACCGAGAGTCCGACCCACTTTAAAAACAGACGTGGCAAAATGTCGTTCATCATCGCACGTCCAAATAACCAACTTGGACTTTCACCTCCAAAAGGAAGAAGGTGAGAAAAGGTTGAACTTCGAGCAGAAAGAACAAAGGAAAGGATTAAGCCTCCACCTTGGTGCATCAGATGGGTTGGATCATAGAAACAGAACCGACGTTGTGGCATAAAAGCACGGTGGACTAAACTAGCCAGCTAGCTTGCACTTCCACCATGCTTTCATGCTACAGAGAACAACCTATGTCCGTTCTGCCTCCTACAGGAAGCGTTCTGCTTGAGAGAGTGAAAGTACCGATGGACTCGTCTGGTCGAGACATTCTGCGAGGAAGAGTGAAAAAATAGGAACGACTACCTCATGAGACCGGGAAGCTTTTGAGGAACTTCACCTGGCTTTTGGATCAGGGGAACCAGGGCCTGAGTTTAGCTCCTGGCCGCCGATTGGTCAAACGAGCCCCGTGTGTGTTGATGCTAGAATCAATATTAAGACGAGGGGGTAATGCAGCTTCCTGCCGGATCTCAAGATAAAGGAAGATAAATGAGACGAATTAACCCTTTCTCAAAGCAGTTATATACGTTCTGAAAGCAGAAGTGAATATAAAACACACAGAAGATTTTCTGTTTTCCTCTATTGATTCACTACATTTATCTCAAACGTCTGAGAAGCTGTAAATATGTGTTTTGCTCATTTACTTCCTGACAAGATTTAATGTATTTAGGACTCGTTTATTTTTGTGTGCATCTGAAGACCAACTGAAGCAACAAAGGTTTTTAGCTTTGTAATGTTTATGTTCAGTGTCGTGGAACAGATATTACAGATGTTACTATTATTATGTCATTAGTGATGGTGACAAGTAAAATCTTCTTTTGAATTGACAAGCGTCATTAAAGTAGCATTTTCTTTGGAAGACTATTAAAGTATAAGACGACACGCCGTCTCTCTCTGAAGAGGGTCGGCCTGGTTTCTTTTGTTTCCTGGCTGAGGAAAAACAGCCGCTCGATGAAACACATCGGGTAACGCGTGTGAAGCTAAGCTATCGAGCTAGCTAGCAATCCGAGGTAACCACCACGTTGGTGTCTTTCGCCGTTCCCGTTTTTCCCCCAAAATAAGGTCCCGTGGGAGACACAAGAAGGGACGTGACTTTTGTCTCTACAGGTAAACGTTTCACAAAGCTGGGAGTCAGATAATTAGATAGAAAGTTAATTATTGATGCTAATGAAACCCAGAGGTGTTTAAAGTCCAAATTGAACTGAAGCCTTCGTGGCAGCAGTCGGGACAGGAAGCTACAACCCAGGAACTAAATTTAGATCTCAGCTCCTCCTGCCAAAAACATGTGGAGGTTCTTGAGTTTAGGAATGCACGATCTGAGACATCGGGCCGATGCCGACTCCCAACAGCTGGATTGGTTATCGCTGACAACGGGGCCAATCTAGTAAATCAATGTTCAGCCTGAAGCTACTTTAAACATAAGAGAATGATCCCAGTCACTTCCACTCAGTGAGGAACACGGCTTATTGATTAAACACTGGTATGGGATCGGTACCTAAAGCCCGATCGGGACCGAGAATGTTGGATCGCATCCTTAAAGGTTCCTTGAGTAGGAAAAGGTCAATAACAATAACTGCTGGAGAGAGAGAGGTGAGCTGCTTTCAGCTCCATGTGTCCAGTTGACCAGTGACCCTGTTCTTCAACACAGGTGACAAACACAAGAGGCCGCCGCCCTTCACGGGGTCAGCGTGAACTTCACGGCCTCGGAATACATCCTCTGACTCGTTCCCCATCAGGCCTCGGCGTCGCTTTGCACACATTTGATTGACAGCGGTTATCAAGCCCGGACCCCTTTGACTGGACCTGAGGAATACAAACCACCAGACTGCAGATACGACCGATGGCAGAACTTGAGTTAACCAACGCTGACCCCGAGCACGGCGTGGGGCCGCGCCCGAAGATCAATCCGGAGGTCAATCGAGGGACGATCCATTGGCTGCCAATCGAAACTGGACGATATTCAGCTGATTGACCGTGACCAAGCGACCGTATTTTGTGTCGGTAAGCTTGACTCGCGTGTTTTACGGCACACGGCAGCACAGAACGTCCAAAATAAGCCGTGAAATGATCCGACACTCATTGTAATTCATTCCCATTCAGACTGAAAGCAGTGGAAGCGTCTCCACCAGCTAACATTACCGGAGGTTGCATTGAGTTACATTACGATGCGTTCAAGCTCCAATTTGCATTGGGCGAAGGTAACATCTGACTTTTATTGTGATGTGTTCAAACGTAATCGTGTAAAATTCTGTTTTCGGAACGAGAAACTTTAATAAATGCAGCTGCTTGAAGGAGTTGTTTTTACAGCAATATAAAAAAGAGGTATTTATGACCTGTTTAACTGTCCGACACAAGCTCCAAGCTGCTTATGATACATCATTAAAACTGCAAATGCCAAATTATTTCTTTGATCAAAGCAAGTATTTAAATATAAATACAGTCACTAATCATTTAAATTGTTTTTATGCAAATAACCACAATAGAGGTCAATACGGTTAAAATAATTAAATATAAACTTTATATTATATTATGTGTTATTGTAGTCCTTTATAAAGGAATGCAATAAATGTTGTTTACACCGACTTCAGGCCAGTTGAAATTATTTCTCAAGACGTTCTGGAACAATCGCTTCATCTGTAATCTGGACGCATACAGACATTTAATTTACATAAACATCATTATTTTAAGTTCATAACTGTCCCATTTGAATCCCCTTTGTGCAGTTTTACCCCGAAGGTTGTGAGAAACAAAACAAGCCCGCAGTGTTATCTCCTGCATCGAGACGACAGACGGTCTGTTGTGAGAGAATCTGAACCGAGGAACTCGTCTAACTAACATTCCTGAGGGCTGAAGTCACAGAAGACACCACTTTAACCCATTTGGAGTCAAACACGACTAACCGACACATTTGTAGTCTCGCTGCAGGTAAATTATTCCTGCTGGTTAGTAGAAGTGAGCCGAGCCAGATATCTCAGTCCTGGCTTAACACCAGTGTTATGGTCTAGTGTGCTGGTGGACTTGATGGGACCTGCATTGTAGGTTTGGGCATTGTTCGGTGTTGTGGTGTTTAGGAATTCCAATCTCTACAAAAGGATTTTCAATACAAACGTTCCTGATGTGATGCAGCCGCCACGGTGGGTCTGTTTCCACTGCTGGAACGGAGCCGAGAAAGATGGCGACTACGAGTGGTGGAGACAACGATACCGGACTAATAGAAGAAAAGAACGTGGTTACGCCGAGCGTGTGGTTACGCCCAGACCGTGGCAACGCCCGGACCACGCCAAGACCGTGGTTACGCCCGGACCGTGGCAACCCCAGGACCGTGGTTACGCCCGGACCACGCCCAGACCATGGTTACGCCCCGACCGTGGCTACGCCCAGACCACGCCCAGACCATGGCAACCCCAGGACCGTGGCTACGCCCCGACCGTGGTTACGCCCGGACCACGCCCAGACCGTGGCAAGGTCCCGACCGTGGCTATGCCCGGACCGTGGCAACGCCTCGACCGTGGCTATGCCCGGACCGTGGCTATGCCCGGACTGTGGCTATGCCCGGACTGTGGCTACGCCCAGACCACGCCCCGACCGTGGCTACGCCCAGACCACGCCCAGACCGTGGCTACGCCCCGACCATGGCAACGCCAGGACCGTGGCAACGCCCCGACCGTGGCTATGCCCGGACTGTGGCAACGCCCCGACCGTGGCTACGCTCGGACCACGCCCAGACCGTGGCTACGCCCCGACCGTGGCTACGCCCCGACCATGTTTACACATTTCTATTACTGCTTTTATTATCATTCTATTATATCCTCTTCTGCTATTGTTATTTTTAGTAATAATTTTTATTTTATCAATTCTGCTTTTACTACCTTATATGCATTATTTCTGTCATATAAATTGACGATGTTGTAATTGTATTATGTTCATTCTGTACATGACATCTACGGAGAGGGATCCTCATCTGTAGCTCTGAAATGTGTGACGTAAATATCTGATATTGGGCTAAAGGAAACTGTATTGAACAGAATATTCGCAATAGCTTATTTACGGAATAGAGCAACACATAAAATGACAGTAAGCTCAATCAGGGTGACAACATTATAGATTGTGAACATATATGAACAATGTGAATCTGAATTTTAAAAAGGCAACAGACTTCCACATGAGACTAAAACTGAGACCTGACCATATTTGGACTGGGGAGGAGATTAGGTAGCGACCTGCCAATCACAGTAGCCCCGCCCTAAATCATACTCCACTTTATGGTCCATTTGACTCTAAATGACCATAATTTACTAAATGAACAGAGAGAATGCAGCTTTAACACATGAAGCATAGACTTCTATACAACCAGAGGAGTCGCCCCCTGGTGGTCAGGAGAGAGAATGCAGCTTTAACACATGAAGCATAGACTTCTATACAACCAGAGGAGTCACCCCCTGGTGGTCAGGAGAGAAAATGCAGCTTTAACACATGAAGCATAGACTTCTATACAACCAGAGGAGTCGCCCCCTGGTGGTCAGGAGAGAGAATTCAGCTTTAACACATGAAGCATAGACTTCTATACAACCAGAGGAGTCGCCCCCTGGTGGTCAGGAGAGAAAATGCAGCTTTAACACATGAAGCATAGACTTCTATACAACCAGAGGAGTCGCCCCCTGGTGGTCAGGAGAGAGAATGCAGCTTTAACACATGAAGCATAGACTTCTATACAACCAGAGGAGTCGCCCCCTGGTGGTCAGGAGAGAAAATGCAGCTTTAACACATGAAGCATAGACTTCTATACAACCAGAGGAGTCGCCCCCTGGTGGTCAGGAGAGAGAATTCAGCTTTAACACATGAAGCATAGACTTCTATACAACCAGAGGAGTTGCCCCCTGGTGGCCATTTGTGAGAATGCAAGTTTAGGAAATGTCATCATTGGCTTCACTTTTGAGAAGCGGAGGATGCCGCCTGCCTGAACTCTATTCTTCATTTATTTCATCCATGCTAAGCTAGTGGACGGCACCGGCATCGTTACTCTACTGATCTACAACACACAGCGCAGACCATTCGCTCTCAAGAAAGAAAGATAAATTGTCAGTAGCTTTGACAATAAACTCGACCGTAGGCCCAATTTAGGCAGAAAATCATCATCGTGTCAAGGGGGAAACCCAGGATTTGTTTGTATCGTGTTGTTGCGGAAAAACTATGATCGCTTTGAAGCGAGAGACGCGACAACCCAGAATTACATCAAAGAAGAAGTTTCTAATGGATATTTTTGACATTTCCGTACCCTCATTAGAATCAAATGCAACAGCTGCGAGTCAAAAAGGTCAAAAACCAGCCAGCTGAGCATCTCGCTTTGCTCAACGTGTCGTCCCCTCCTCCACACGGAAATTATCAATTATTTCCTCTTCGGCTTTGATATGTGGTTCTCCGCCTGCTCCACCTCCACCCGCTCCACCTCCCACAGCAGAGAGACGATGGCACGGAGCTCCGACATGTTACGCCTCAGCTGGAGCTGGCAACACATTTTTACATGAGCGGCATTTATTTGGCGCATGCTTCTTTTTTTTTTTTTTTACAGTTTAATAGATTATAATATCACCACTAAAAGGGTCTATTCATCCAAACATTTAAATAAATAAATAAAATAATTTACCCATAGTGGTGTCTTGATTATCATTATATTTGAACTCAATGGCTACCACAGGGGACGAGTGAAACCAGCATTACGACTATTATATAAATCATTAAAATCTGAGTCTACATTTGATATCTTTAATAACATTCCACAAAACTAAATTGAGGCACTGAAGTAATACTATTTTGATCAAGAGAAGCAAAGAAACATGATGGAGCTCAGGTCATGAACAAACATTTTCTAAATATCTTATTTTATTCAATAACGATGACCGACTATGAGAGGAAATTGTGAACTGTAATTTTAATTTTGTACAGATTGCTTTTGACCAGATCTTGAATAAATTAGTTGTGAATTCAGGCACTTCTGGTCTTGTGATTCATCTAATCGTAGCTTAGCAACCGTAACTAGGCTCAGCAGTTTTACCAAACCTGTTAGCACAACATCATGTACTGCGATATGCACAAAATATGCCATTTTGTGCATATTTAAGACCCTTTTTTACTTTTAGATATATATATTATATTATAAGCATAGCCGGCTAGCTCCAGATGAACTGTAGCCAGTAAACTACAGATTTAAGTTGTCAGTTTCAAAAATGATTTACACAATGTGGCCTGACATTACTAATTTAATATCTAACATACATATTTAAATTTAGTGTCAAGATTTGGACACTAAATTTGGTCAAATAAAGGTTGTGTTTAAAAAGGGTATTTATTCCTGATAAAAATGTACAATTATTTGTATATGCATTTATTGGTGTGAATCTGCAAAGTAAGTCTCAGGTTCACCCATTTTGTATTATTATTCTGAATAACTATTGGTAGGAAAGTATGCACCTGGACACGCATTTTATCATCAACCATCTCCATTCTTTAATATTAACCAGCTTAACTGAAGTAGATTTACACCATCACTTATACTCGACTGTGTACTAAAAAACTAGCTAACTTTTAGGTGTCAGTTGTTTGGTTTTAATTGTTTTAACATGCCAGCGACAAAAAAAAAAGGGAATACACGTTTTAAATCAACTTCACCTGGCTTCACTTCCGCCTTGGCTTCTTCTTCTAAGTCTTATTTTAATGGCGGATTGCAGACGGGCGGCGCAATGTCGCCGCCAGCGGTCAGGTTGCAAAATTACAAGTCGAGAGAAGCGGAAGTAGTTGGCAATGAAAAACTTAAAAGATCTCAGGCTCACTCCAATAATGCCCAAACAAATATATATTATTTAAATTAATAAATTATTTATTTAATAAAACAGAAAATAAAAAAATATATATATTCGCGGTAGAAAGGTGTACATTGATTGCAAAGTGACAAAAAACAGGAATTCAGTAAATGTATATGCCTAAGTAAATGTTGCCTAATAAATATATGGCCTATGCACATGTAAGCAGGTAGTAACAGCAAGTATATAAAAAAGGTAAATAAATATATTAATATATACAATATAAATCAGCAGCCAGATGAGTGGACATTCAAAACCACAAGATTTTTTGCGAATACCGTTTTGAAATCCACGAGTTTAATCCCTTTATGTCCAAGTGTGTGTATTAACAACTCTTTTATTTCCATATTTAAATGTAGGGATACATTTTGTTTACGTTCTTTCCTACTTTTCCTAAACCGCCTTCCCACTCTGACTCCTTGCTAGATCCGCTAAAAATGTAACGCTGATAACGGGATTCCCACGACAAAAAAAAAAAACAGGCATCGGGAGGAGGTAGGACGGGCATCGACAATATATTCCTAAATTACCAGCCTGAACATTTTGGAAAAACTTGTCAATAAACGTAAACTTCACAGTTGATTTCTTACTTAGGCTTAGACTTACTGCTAGGCTAAAGTTAGCGTTTAACAACAGCCTGGAAGGGTATAGCCAATCAGAGGCAGAGTAGGGGGCGGGTCAGTTTAGTCTCTCCCACACACAACCAATCATAATGAGTGTACGTCATCTGTACTTTGGACCAATCCGGCAGGCCGAGCCAACGCCACGGTTATGTTGAAGTCCATTTGCTGCGTGAAGTGGGACACCTTGATGGAGTTTCCTCCACCGTAGGGCATTTTCCAGCAAATAACCAGTTGATAACAGCTCTGGTATTTTACACAGAAAACACCGTAGCAACAGGTCCATAGATAAAAAAGTTTGACGGTACTTTTATGTTTGACGAAACACGAACATAACAGAAGTGCTAAATGACAGATTACTTGAATAGCCGTCTCTGATTTTGAAATTAAGCGTTTCTGTAATGGCGCCGTGGGAAGTGATGCATGTTCTCTGTAGATGGCTGTGAAGCTCGCTGCAGGTTAAAAGCGTATTCAAGGATTGGTAGCCCGGTGGTGTATCTGTGTTTATCGGATAGCACAGGTTTTACACTGTTCGATTCAGGTTTATGCTGCGTTGTTGTAACCGCTGTAAATTATAGTACTGAGAAAGAAGTCGGAATTGGAAAAAGAAAAACGTGTAATTTACGTGTGATACTTCTCAATAATCGCTTTGTGATTCAGGGGTCTGAGAACACGAACAATACGATCAAATAATGGAATGAAACTAAAAATGTGCTCAAAATTAGAGAACAATTATTTTCAGATCAGTTTTATTGAACAAAAAAGAGTTTTCAAAGATCATGTAGGAAATACAATATTATACAAGTGTGGCACAAACAAGACTAACAGATAGAAGACCTAGAAAAGGGAATCGTCAGTGGGCATGAACATGACCGCGTACAGACAGATCGCAGAGGAGGGGGGGAGGGAACCAAGACTCTTCCAGAACGTAACATTCACAGGAACAGAGAATTACCAAAAGAATGTACATAGAAGTCTGTAAAGCCAACCTGACGCCGATGTGGCCTCAGTTTCAACGGGGGAACAGAAGATCGCTTATTCCAGAAGAATGCATGGACTTTGAACCAGAAAGCACAGATTTCCACTTTTAAAATTCGGTTGGTTGTTTCTACCAAAGTGGCCCAAAGCGGCTTCAGCAGCATCTAAACAGGGAATCAGTATTATTTTTTTAATCTTTTTTTTATGCTTTTGGAATAAAGGAGTCGTCATTCACTGACCTGATGGTCGTTTTATTTGTTTTACCATTTGAATGAAAGATCTGGTGTTTTTTTCTTTTTCTTGAAAAAAAATTAAATAAAAAAATATATATATCTCTCTTAAAAAGGTCCCCTTACTGGCTTTCCCAGGAGCTTTCATTCACATTGAATAGACTTGAGATCAGTAATATCTCCAGCACAAGCTAGCACGTGGACTCAGAGACTAGGGGTTTTGGGTTAAAGCGTCGTTTTTGTGCGATCAAACCAAACGTTTATCTCGTGCAATGTGGTCAAAACACCCCAAACAAAACCTTTAGGGGGAATTCACAAGAGTTCCTCATGGATGACGACATGAAAACTGATGGCTCCTCACAGTAGAAACCCTTTGGAACGCACACGTTTCTCATGCTCATCCCAATCTGCAAAGGGCTACAGTGCTACCAGTCCCTTGAAGTCATAGCTCCTAAATGCTCCAATCTGAACTAGAAAAACAGAAACGTGACGACATTCTTGTGCCAGTCATTTCATTCAGCACCAACGTCGCAAAGTTAGCACCTGTTGCAAAAACCAGTGTTTTGGGCTCAATGCAAGTCAAACCAAATTTGTTGATATTATTTCACATATTTTTTTCAACATGATGCAGGAAATGAGAACATTAATGACTTATGTTCAGGAAACGGGGCGACAATGACGCACTGTCACACTCTAAGTGCAATTCCTGCCATAGACTCAACAGAGCTTGGACGAGTACTGATGGGGAGATTGAACTTTCTGATGCTGCAGTTTCAAATTCAACTGGTCAGAAAACAGTCCTGCAGCTCAAGTTAACAAATGTCAAACATTTATTATTATTTAATTTAAATCAGCCAGACAAATGGCAGTTGGTTGCTTGTGAAGTACAAATATGTATTTGACTAAAGTAAATCTTGAGTACCGTTAACTAAATATAAGATTCTGAGAGAGTTGAATAATGAGAAAGCTTAGGTCTGAAGTCAGAATTATTGTATGTAATAATTCAGTTTTTCCAGAAATGAGATTGAAAGATGAATATCTGAAGTCAAAATATTTAACAAGGACCCAAGTCCCCCTTCCGTACTCGCCGTTTTCTGCAGTTCATTGATGTGTGTTTGGTTACTGTAAGTCATCAAATCACCCAACAATTGAAAATACTCCCAAGTCTTTTGTTTTTGTGTGGATAAACTAAACCAAAAGGAACACTTTGTGAAGGACAAACAAGTATCAATCTATCTCTGTGTGGGCCACGGGTTTGATTCCCTGCTGTACTCGCTCCCAGAGCCTTCCAGATTTCCAGTGGAAACACAACAAAAATACAAAAAAGGAAGACAAACTAAACACTTTTCTCCACCTCCCCCCTCTTTTTGTTTAGTCCGTTTGTTTCGCTGGGACCAACCAACCACCACGTCTGCTCGTCTGAAGGCTTTGGAAACCTGCCCTGCTCATCCACCAGTTCAATCGGCCCATTGGGATCGTCCTGTCCCACCACTGGATTTTCTCCTTCTTTCCAGTGGAAAACGGAGCGCTGCAGACCGACAGCACTGTTAGTAGGCGCTACAAATAAAAAATACTTTTCAACCAAACAGCGGCATACTTCAAATGAGTTATAAATACTCTTTTTAAACAAATGTGAGCACCAAGTGCCTTGTCGAAGGGCAGGAAAGTCACCTTCAACCTAACAGTCACAGTGGATGCTGCGTCCTCAACTACATCCGCAACATCGGCGAGCAGCGCAAAGCAGAAGGATGGTTGGTTGAAGTATTGTATCGTGTAAACTAAAGTAAACCGTGAAAATGTACCAGCATTCGGCCGATAGTTATTTCCCAGCCTGCTGAGAAAAGAAACACCTGACTTCAAATGCCTTTAAATCCCCAAGTGCCCCCGTCAGAAAGCAGAACTTCCACAGATGGACTCTTGACTTCTCAACCTCCAACACACAGCAGAGATCACAATAACCCAGGTCAGACATCTGTAATGAACACTGGGGCTCAGCCAGGAACTGCCTAATGGATGTAAAACACTAACAACTGCTAAAGGAAACAATGGTTGTGAGTTTATCGTCACTTATTCTGGTATCTGAAGTCTCTCAGCACATAGTTGAGAGGTTGGATCTGAATCACTGGAGACAGGTTGACCTGGAGGATCTTCTGCGCTTTTCTGCGAGCCTCAGCCAAAGAGCGAGAGTCATCCACTTTTACAATTTTCCACCTAAGACTATTTTTGTCCTTCCAGCCGTTTCTCTGCCGGGTCGGTAAGTTAAGTTCCTTGGTGCCCCGACCATCTCGGTGGACGCCGTTGCTCCTCCAGCCATTGCTGGTGAGCTCTGTGTGAGTCTCTGGGAACGCCCCTCCGTTTGCGTAGAAGACCGGTGCAGAATCTCCGATGAGGGCGCCGTCCAATCGGATGGGGCAGGACAGGCTCTTCTGGCTGAACAAGGCCACGGCTTTGGTGGGCCCCGTACCACCATTCTGAGAAGGCTGCGAAGGTATTCCTGAAAGCGTTGGAGGGTGCTGTTGCTGTGAAAAGGCAACAGAGGGTGCCTCAGAGGATGAGTCCCAGGAAGTGTGGATCTGAAGTCTCGCCGTATGGAAGCCAGATGTATGGATGCCCTCAATGTTGGTCAGTCTGAGGCACGGCCGCACTTCCAGCGCCTGCGACATCTCTACAGTCCGACTGGGTGTCCTGCTGCAGATGATGGCACGATGGTCCACCAGCAGCTCTGGGGGGCGGACCCCTTGAATCGTGGGGCGACTCTTCTCAGAGGCGTTCCATGACGGGTGCACCTCCCTCTTCTTGACCGGGGGCTTCCTGCCCCTCCTCTTGGTGGTGGGTCTGACGTTCCGGTTCTGTGGCTTCAGCATGTCTTCGGTTAGCAGTAGATTTGTGCAGGAGCGGTAGCCGTACACATCTTTGCTACGCAGCACGGTGGGCTTGTGGCCCTCCTCGCCCAGCTCCTTCAAGAAGGTGACCAACTCCTCGCTACTCGAGAGGTCGCGGGACATCGGGCTGAGGATCTTCAGGGCATCCAGGAGGACGTTGTGCCCTGCTGACGAGATCCGGGACCAGGAGTGAACTGCCCGGTCTTCATTGGCAAATGCCATTGGCCGGCAAACCACGGGACCTCGCGCCGCCTCAGCCATGTTTCTAGTCCTGCCGGGAATACAGAAAGCATTTGGTTAAACTGAATCACAGAAATGGAAGAACCTTTTTTGTACAACTACTTTTGGTCTCCACAGGGAATTGACCTCCAAAAAAAGATATTTTCAAATGAGGCAGACTCATATGTATGACACTTCGTTGCCTCTTCATTCAGACACACATCCCAACGTCTGTTTCACTTCCGTCTGTGCAGTAAGTACAGCCGTACGCGTTCCTCCACAGACAGCATGTTTGTTTACTACCTCGCTTGCATTTGCAGTCGCATACTTGCGTGGACCATGTTTCTGCCTTTATGGACATTTCTGCATGATGCACATCAGAGATACTGCCATCACTAGAAGAAGTGAGATTCACGGCGTCGATTTGCTTTAATTACATAAATGTGCATTTTCAAATTTTACCGCAGTATGACTCTGAAGAGTTGACAGATTGAGGAAAATTGTGTCAATCGGTATGGTTTCAACATTTCTCTCCCATCATCATTTCTGCTGGTTCTGGGTGCCGAGACCTTCTGACCCCAAAAACTGTGGTGGATCCGCAGCAGAGTTCACTGCGACATGTTGTTGTTGTTAAGTCACCCGAATATAAAATGTCAACGTGACCAAGTATTGAAGCAGCTGTGAACACACAGGCTGGGGATTTCATTAATTGCTAAATTAATACTTGGGGGAGAAACTAGTTTACCATCTGCTGGGTGAACGACCCAAGCCGCTCTCAGTTCAGCACCAGTTGTACACCTTTATACCCTCAATAAAAAGCTGTGTTAGCTAACATGGCAACCAGGACCTTTGAGACAGTAGAAGCAACGCCCTGGGATCCTCTTCAAACAAAGAAAAAGACAAAAACTTGACATGGTAGCCTCGAGCGGGGGAAACTGACAAATACTATATAATTTTTTATTCTCAGCACCACCAATAAATGGACAAAGGAAACAGCAATTTATCAGAATCAAAGTATGGAAGGAAATGTAATATTCAATTTAATTAATTTCTCAATTGATCAAAAGGTTATTCTCCTTTTCATTAATATTAATATTTTGCAATACCGTTGTTGCCGTGATATAGTTTTGGTTTGGGCAAAGATCTACTTGCCACAACATCCGCTGAACTATGCCACACCCACACCGGTCACACGGTTTATGTTCACGTACAAGCTTCCGCCTACCTGTACCTGTGGGTCAGGGCTACCGAGCTGAATGGCTTTGGCCCATCCATTTGCCTTTTTAGTCACCATTTCTTTGTCACCATTTCTCACGGATATAGCTAGGTCTCTTATCCAAACCAACCAGGAGCCCAATCGTCAACACCAGACCTCTTTGAATCAATGAACAAATCATCAGAAATAGGCAGTGATTTAGATGTCTGGAACCAGGCTTGTGCTACCATGAAGGGTCAAAAGTCATCAGTATTCATCTTCTGGAGACCATGGATGTTGGCACAAAATGTGAGGCTGCATGATATCAACCCTAGAATCAATAGTCTTACTTTCAAACTGCTACTTGTTTATTTTTGCTATATTAAGACGATGGATGTTTTCAGATCAACAGAGGGCAAAGGAACTTCTCATGTGGTTAAAGACCAGAAAGCCATCAAACAGCATTGCATAACTAGAGAAAACAAGACAAACCTACACTAGTGAAACTGGAGATGCTCATTAACTGCCTGGAAGACAGGACAAAATCTGCAGATGATCATAACATAGTAGCTCATCAGGTAACAAACTGCTCGGTATCTACCCCCGCCCAAAACATGAGTCATTAATGTATTCATTTTAGCAGTTCAAACAGCACATAAGACCGCGGCTTGCAGCAGAAAAGCAGGCTAAGAAGATCTCTGGCGACTCTGCAATTGAACCTCAGGCCCATTAATCAGAGGCAGCAACACACAAAGCATCCATACTGCTGCCAGACAGACGGCAGGGAAGGACTGCACACCCGCAAACAGAAAATTGCAGAGTTCCCATCCCCATCTGGTATCAGTAGGGTCCCATGATTTCTGCAACACGGAAAACGCGGACAGAATTGTGTGTGTGTTGGGGGGGGGGGGGGGGGGGGGGTGTCTGGGGCTGGGGGGGGTCTGAATATTTGGAATCGTTGAAGCCTAGTTCAATCAAACCCTAAAACCATATCTAGTCTTTAGGGATTTTGCAACCAACTCGCTTTTTTAAGCGTGCTGGAGAACTACAGTGGGCTTCGGGTAGGTATTTTTAGGATTGTATTACTAGGAGCTAATCTCATCAATAATCTGCTTTTCTACAGGACTAAATAATTGCATTTTAAAATATATTTTGAATTTTAAACATATCTAAATATTGGTTCTAGAGCATCAACAGTTATGTTTACAACAGCAAAGTCACTATATAAAGTAATTAATATGTCAATGGAAACATGTAAAATGATAATAAAATAACATATCTCATTCTATAAAAAAAACAGACATCCGCCAGTGTCAGTTATTCCTCTTGTCCCATTAAAAAAAAGAAAAGAAGCTTTAGCCGATGGTGTGTGCTGTGCTTGTGTAAACATTACATTTGGTGACCATGCAGCTCTGCAGGTGTGCTGGATTGTATCTGGTTGGAGATTGTAAATAACACATTGTTGTAAATAACACATTGTATGCGAGGTGTATTGAAGACAAAACATCAATAATGTTGAGCATGTATAAACGCAAAAAAGGATCTAAATCTAAGAAAAAGCAGGAACCATCCACATGACAAATTACAAAATACAGATGTCACAGGCGCTGGCTGTCTGTTGCCCTAATAAGCATCATTTCATATATAGTAATAGTACATCTCTACCAGTAATGTTGGCTAGCATTACCGGTTCAAGAGTGGAGAGGCGTTGTAGCATCAGTGGTAGTTAAGCATTGGTATAGCCGGAGTGAAGCACATTTTTCCTTTGCAGAGGAAGAGCTCATCTGCTTATTGTTTTTTTTATAGGCAGCTTGATCTTCAAACTTGTTTGGTAAAATTCTTAAATAAGGGACAAAATGATAAACCTGCTACAAAGATAAAGCCAACACTGTCCCATGCAGTCAAATGGTCGGTTAGAGAGTTGTGTTCTGGGCTACTTCAGATTCAGCGAAAGTTTTAGCTTGATATTAGACGTTATTATATATTAACAATCATTTACAAAACTCAGAAAACAACTAAAACAGGATTTGACAATGTATATATTACTGGGCTCTGTAGGAAGGAGCTGCGCTTGAAGGTTGGACCGCAGGACTCCGGTGGGACGAGAGGAAGTGGACTTATTTTACCAACGATGCTCAACATTTTTTGTATGATTTGATGCCCACCATATTGCCCAGATAATTGTTTTGTAGCTCCAAAGTTCCAAAAATGCCTGACAGGAATGCACTACCATTTTGTTTTGGTTTTACTTGCGTTGCAAATGGGCTTCAACTGCATTTTGTTGTGCAACCCCATGTTGCATAATGACAATACATTATTGTTAAATCCTTGAGATGGACTGTTAAAAGTCAAGGCCTAGTTTCAATAGAATAAAGCGCATAGGAAAATGCATGGGAGGGATTGACCAAGAAACAAAACTTAGCGGCACGAGATAAGATACCGTTATGTTGTGGAAAACAACTCCAAATATGGTTAAAGGAAAAAGCTAGTAACATAACAGAGTATGGAAGAGAGCAAATAGTCTTCAGGGTATGTTCTCCCCAGTAAGTTCCACAAAGAGGACATATTGAATTGGATAAATGTATTAATTTGCCAACTCTGAATTCAATTAATCAATAGAAAATTCATCAACATCCATCTTAATGTGGATGTTGAAATGTAGTTGTAAGACTACACCAACATTTCTGGACTAGTTAGTGATCTTTTATTGTTAAGATTGAAACTGAGAACCTTTATAAAAGCCAGTGTGTCGTCTGCATAATAATGCCATGAAATTTTGGGAGCATGTATATGTTGAACAGAAGAGGTCCACAATTGTAAAGAATGCATTACAAAACTGGAAAAAAAGCATTTTCACCGATTGTACCGATTGTTCCCTCAAGGTCTTCCTGAGATTTTGTGTTCACGAGAATGGGATGGACGTGAGACAAAGTGACTAAGACTTTTTACCATCAAATTCTAAAATCAATTCATCCTGGAGTGCAAGTTTGTCAAATTTGAAGAAATTTCTTCCAGGTTGAGATATCAACCTGAAAACATAATGCTATTCGACATGGCAGTCGCCAGAGTGCAGGCTTAAAAATGGGGAGAATATCATTTTGCATTATGTGGTTGAATGTAATTATAGTTATTGTTATGGTGCCGTTAGATTGCTGCTAAACTGCCACATTATATGAAAATAGAAACGATCGCCCAAGCGTTTTAAAAACTGTTGGCTGAGACCCAAAAGACGGTAAGTGAGGAAGAGAAAGCCTAAATGAATAATTTTAACATTTGTGCAAACAGATCACAAAGAGTAACATCAGCCATCACAACCTTTTAGTCCAATGTTGAGACCCTTTGGAGATGAAAAAGTTCAGTGTGGCTCTTACTCTGTGTGGGCTCCGTCACATGCCGATTCAGTCCATAGTTATCCAGAAAATAGTTCTTTAGTGCTGCCATCCTGGAGGTTGTCAACATGAATTTTAGAATCACCAATAACAACCAAGAAGTCCATAGAGATAATAGACAGCAGCTTGAAAGTCATCAGAAATGGTTGTACTGTATTCAGCCTGTGTCTAAAGTGATGTCATCAGCACTTTTCTGAGAAGTTCAGAGACTTTCATTTTGAAGCACTCTGAGCCTTTTCTCTAGACGGCCGCTTATCCTCTCTCCTCATTTGGAACAATTGGAAAAAGACGCTGGCCTTGAGAAAAAAAAAGGCCATGTGGACACAGGCCCTTAGGTTGCAGCTTCACATTAGGAATTCAACTGAAGAGCAACATATCCAAAAGAGGCAAATTTACCGCAAGTCATCCGTTTGCATAGTATTATTAAACAAAATGGTAACTCCACTTCCTGGTTGACACTAGCTTTGTTCATAAAACTGCTGTTGGGAGGGGTTGACTCAATACGCACTTTTATCTCAGTATGGAGTATAGAGTTTTAGCTAAAAACAAAATCAAGATTGTGCTGAATAATTAATTCATTAATCACTGCTTTGCCTGCCAGAGACCGGATGTTTAATAAAGCTAAATGTGTGTTAAAAGCAGTGCTGCCGGTGACAAGGAATTGATATGAAATTTGATAAATTTGCAGAATTAGGCCTAGTTGATCCAACCTCTACACGAGTCGCAAAGCGTAATTACAGGACAAAACACAGCTTGACATAACTGGCAACGTGTTGCATTTGCTGAAGTGTAGGGACAAAGAAACTAAAATGTTGTCATATTTCCTTGGCATTTCTGTGCCAGAGTTTGTTAGGTAATGACCAACATGTACACGATAGCTAAATGTAAAGATTCACACAACTCTTTTAAATCTAACAACTGCATAAGAGAGAGAAACAACGTACACGTTTCAATTCTATGGAAAAAAAGATAAACAATATGGTCCATCTGTTCTGCAGTGTTCTGTTCAATATATACTTCACATCACAGCAATCTCAAGACTACAATCTTGGCCACACAAATACTACTCCAATTGTCTTCAAACAAGCTCATAACATTTTATGATGGATCTTTTGATGGCAGCCATGATGGAAAATCAGACCATGGAACTGAAAGACAGCCAACCGAAATTTTGGACAAGTCAGAAAAATCGTTGATCGTACTCGTGACCCTCTCGAACTGCTCGTCAAATAACAACTGATCAAGATTAATTTCAACCCAATTCTAAAATTAGCCA
Source organism: Cyclopterus lumpus (assembly GCF_009769545.1). Classification (NCBI taxonomy): domain Eukaryota; kingdom Metazoa; phylum Chordata; class Actinopteri; order Perciformes; family Cyclopteridae; genus Cyclopterus; species Cyclopterus lumpus. The sequence continues at coordinate 23,511,231 of NC_046970.1, read as the reverse complement.
GGGGCAACCACTTCAGGGCGAAAATCTGGCTTAAATAACATGGTTGACAACGAGAAATGACCGCAAAGTATTCTCAAATGCACAGGGGAAGAAAATAAACAACAATGACAGATTATGAAGATCATAAAAAAAATGTGGTTTTTTTTGGATGAAACTGTACAAATGTACTAAAAGTAATAGTTGACACCCAGTAAAGTAAAGAGTAATTTTGTCTTTAAATAAAATTAATAAAGTAGTACGTCATTAAAAAGACAAACGGTCAACACGTGATAAAATTCATAAGTCATAAAAAGTTAGTATATAGTATGTCATAAAAAGACACAATATAGTATGTTATTAAAAAAGTGTCATAAATTGTAAACCATAAAAGTATTGAAGGAAATGTTTATTTTCCCAAGACTAAACCAAACCGGTTAGCTCAGAGTGCCAAATTTGCCATTGCTATCCATTTACCAGAGCAAAGTACTGGAAGGTGGTGGAAAGTCTTTCAGAGGAAAATAACCGCGGTTTGTCAATATAAAACGTGTAAAGTCTGTGAGATTTATCTTTGCTACTAGCTGCTGCTTCTCACAGGAATACACACCATGTTAGCTAGTAGCTAGCCAGAAGAGCGAGAACAATTTTTCAATTTCCAACAAGTTACTTAAATGTTCATAATACAGGAGTTCATTTGTGGTTTCGCCAGTCATGACATATTGAGGAAAAATTAAGAACCTTTCCATGTTGCGTTGTCTTAAGCCTTGGACTGCTGTGGGTATCACAGAGACGTAGTAGTTCAGTTAAATACCGTCTGCTTGGACACGTGAGGTAGTAGACCGCTAAGCTTGTCCACACAGTTAGTGGCTGTGTGGACAAGCTCAGACAAGTCGGGGAGGGTCACAACAAATTGCTGATAGGGGGGAAGTTTTGTTTGTTTACCAGAAACTTCATGGTTTGTTTTTGTGTGTGTTAGGCAGGGGGGGGGGGGGTCTGCCAGTCAAGCCTGGCAGACCATTGTTATTATTATGTATAGCGAGCGGTGTGGGCTGTAAATGCTACAACTCTTCAAGACCCAAGCAGAGTTCTCACGTCTTGGACCAGCTATTCTCATTTTAGTGACAAGCTGCTTCTAAGAGTTTTGGTGGAGTCAAGTATGAAGCTTAGAGGTCAAATTCAGAATCAGTCAGGTCCAGTGTTGTTGATTACTACCAAAAAGGCCAACTTTGCTCAATACTGAACATTTTCATGATCATTCATTCCACTGTGACAACGCATTTTCTACCGCCATGCTGAGCATGCATCCTGGATTGATTGTTGTGTGTCTATCGGCCATAGCTGACCAGAAAGTAGCATGGCAAAATGTATCCTTGCATCTTTGAGGCTGCATCAAGAGGCTTGGTGAACTACGTTGTTTTAACTCGGCCATACATTATCTAATCTGTTCCATATTTCTCAGATGTCATGACATCCTAACCCTGATTATTCATATGATAATTTTTAATTTTAGTCATAGCGCCACCTAATGGCAACAGGAAGTTACATGTTTTCTATTTGTATACCCTCATCCTCACAGATCAATCAGATCCCTCTCAAAATATGTTAGAAAAGACCTTGATAATGCTTCACTGTGAAGATTGTAAGAATTCGTTGAAGGGAGGCGAGTCGGAGCATCGGCGAAGTCCGATCCTTTGCCGTGAACGAATAAACCAATGTAACATTGTCGAAACGTAACTTAGCACACACATTTAAAGTCAAAGATGTAGTTACCCGATATGATTTTAATGCTTGAAAAATGGCAATACGGCTTGATAGCTCCCCCTACAAATATTAATTTAAGCAGCCTCAGCGCTACGTTTGACCTACATGTATGAAACTTGGTAGGAATATTTAACACATGTTAACTTAACAGAAAGTCTCTTGGGACCACACTCTAAATGGTACCGGAAGTCAGCCATTTTGATTTCCGTGTCTGATTTTTCAGTTAATTTCTTCATGCCTTTGTCTATCGAACTCATCCTAGGTAAATCATCGGATAGACTTCAAATGGTCTGTACAATCTAATGCTGTGAATATTCGCAACGCGTTTGGTATGAACGCAGCATAAATATCTTAGTAAAGTTATCAAAATCATGTTTCGTGAAAGGCTGTTGCCGTGGCGACACACTCTTTGCCGTGAAGACAAAAGATGTGTTTGGGGGGTGAAAATGCTCAATGCACACCCGAACTTAGCACACGCATATTCTGGTAGCGACTAACACATTGGCCAAGCGCTACTCAGTTAACAGAAGGCAACAAAACAATATTTAGGCGTCACACTGGTTTCCATCGGACAATTATTTAGCATAATGGCTTAAAATGCATCTTGTAAACAGTCTACTTGTGAAACAATCCGGTCGAACACGTTGTCTCAACTCCAGTCTCACATCTCAACATGCAGCGTATGGAAAATGAAGTCTTGGTCGAGATAGCCGCTGGCTTCACTGAAATACAGCCACTTGCCTTGAGGAGGCGTAGCAATCGTCAGAAAATCCGATGAGTCACTTGGCTTCCTGCCTTCAGGATCGTACATCATTTCAGCTATCGACAACAATAACTCGCCAACTTCTTTCCTCCCTCAAAAACATCTGCGAGGATTACAGGTCAACACAACTGACGGGAACAACAACAAAAACACACCGATGTCTCAACTCAAACTGACAAGAACAAAGAAAATCTATAAACGGTGTCACTACTTTTTATTTGTATACATCAAAAAACGCCCCCCGAAAAAAAAAAAACCACGCCAGGACAGCTCATCAGCGTTAACTACAAAAAAAACGTGCGCAAAAGCTGCGCGGTGACGCAGCTCTCGAGCGCCCCCCTCCTTCACGAACTGGAAGTAGGACTCAGTTTAAATTTCCATGAACACTCAACTGGAGATATATTCACGCAGCAGCCGTACAGAAGCTCACTTACAACTTTCAAGTGTTTGATGAAAGACGTCGCCATTTTTTTCACACGGACTTGTGAACTGCCGACCAGCCTGGCTCGAACAAACACTCTCCCAAGCAATCTTTCTTCTGTCTGAGCGGCTACGAGTTGTGGAGGCTCCCTCAGCCCTTCCGGTCCACCAGGCCCCTTCAGCCTCGCCGGAACATTATCCGACGTATTGGATGAGTCGGTACCGTGAAGGTTACCGACGTGAAGGGGAGCGCTGGTCGGAAAAAAAAGGCGGTATTACCTTTTAACGGCGCTGTTTCGGCATCCTTCGGTCACCGCTGCGCCGACGCTCCACGGTAAAATGGCTGCAACAACAGCGGTGTGGATGACAGACCAGGGGAAGAGAGGCGGAGGCAGCCGGGGAGAGAGGAGAGGGGGGCGGGCTCTGTTAACCCCGCCGAGGGGGTGGGGGTGGGGAACGGGCGCAAGTGGCTGAGAAAATATTCAACCGAGAATATATAAATTAAATTTAAATTTTTTAAATCACGTCGAGAAACATAATCCACAAACAAAAAGTACAAGACAGCAACAACAACAAAAAACACAAAGTTTTTATTTCATATTACAGTAATTATGGTATGGCCGAAATAAATTGTGACGTCACGACTGGGCGTGGCCTACGCATAACGCAACCAACAAACCATCTCAGTGGCCTATCAGTGGCCAACTAAATACATACTATAGTACTGTAAGTAAAATGTTATACTTCTAACACGCTACCACGTTTTGTAGGCAAATATTTACTTTAAACATTTATTTGACAACATTAGTTAATAGTTACTTTGCAGGTTTGGATTAGTAACACAATATAATTCAGCAAATTAGGATATATTATTATAGATTAAGCAGGATAAAACGCACTTAAAGTGCACTTGCACGCGTAAACATATTTTTTAAGCTGTGAACTAAATATGACTTTTATTGAAACAATGCTGGTGTTCCAATTTTATTTGAAAAATAAGAAAATGTCATGGTTGAAAATACCATCTACTGTCCTAAACTTGCGATTGAGAGTCGACCATTTGGGGTATATAAAAGAACGTTAACGCCCCCAATCAAACTCTCCTTCTCGCCTCTCCACAGCATCTAATGTTTTTTTTATTTTTCCTTTACCACTGTTTAGCATTACTGTTTAGCATCAGACTAGAAATTCAGCTATCACCACATTATAACATCTATGAATGTTGGTTTATGATCGGGTTCTTGGAGTATTCCGTTTATGTGTTTTCACACGTCAACACCATATCCTGTTTTCAGAAACCGGGCTAAGCCCTTAGCCAATAAGCAAATCGGGAAACTCTTATAAATTAAACATAATTTACTGAATGAACATCATGCTGTATTCAAGAAGACTTGAAACTAGAGATTGAGACCATAAACTCATGTTTACATAGAAGTCACCCCCTGATGGCCATTAGAAAGAATGCAAGTTTAAGGCAACTCTGCATTCGCTTCCGTACTAGAGGTTGCCACCTGGTCCCCCCTAAAGTCTTAAACCCTGAAACCTCTGGGACTTAACTGATGTCACCTGGTCAATGGTTCGAAATGGTATAAATACAATTGGGACAGCCCTTTGCAGCGAAAGATCACGTTACCTTGATGACAGCAAAAACATGTCATTTCACATTTTTACTGCCCGATTTGAACATCTTCCAGGCTATATAGGTATTTGTCAATTAATCTATTTACTTGCTTTTGTCGACGGGTTTCTCACCCACGGCCGACAATGTGGAAATCAACGATCACATGTAACGTTATGACCATTCTGTCATGTCTAGTACCACCCTTATGCCCTGATAGTCCTCAGTTGTTTCCCCAGCAGGGTTTCTCAGTGTACATTTTCATATTCCATCGGCAATCGCTGGGCCTGTATGTGCCCATACATCCTGTATTGTGGAGACATGGTGGCTGGAAATATTGCTCTTCCAGCAGCAGCATTCCAAAGGCTTGTTGTTGCTTTGCCTTTAGACTTAGACACTCCTGGCAAACGGAGCAACCCAATGTACGCTTGCAAGTGGTTGACATCCAAGTCTGTCCAACGCTCCCAATACAGTTCAAGTTCAGTTCATTTTTGGAGGCTACCATGTCCACTTTTGGAGACTACCATGTCCACTTTTGGAGGCTACCATGTCCACTTTTGGAGGCCAAGCGAGAACAGAATCTGCCGGTGGCTGAGAGACAACGAGAGGATCAACCCCAAGAGTATCATTCTCTTCAGGGGAGGCTTCACAACCAAGGTCTTCCTCTACATTACCCTCAGTCTTAGACACATTCTCCTCCATGTCACTTTCACCGTCAAGGGACTTTGCTTTGAGGTCATTTTCTATTAAGACAGAGCATAAAGATAGCTCACAGAGCCCCGAGTGAGACGGTTTACAAGCCCGCTGTGCAAGCTTTTATACGTTTAACTGTCCGCGGTGTTGAGTGAACTATAAATGTTCTAACGGGTACATATTTCCCTTACCCCACAGCGTAGAACATATCACGGGGTTCTCACACTTCAACAGGCCTGGTAATTAGGCAGGTTAGGGCCCAACGATTCCCAAATGGCATGTGGAAGTGACCTCGGTATCAATCAAAACAGTTAAAACCGCTTTCAAAAAAACGACTTGGCCATACAAACATTAGTACTTAACTGCAGAGCCACCAACAAGTCTGCATAATAACCTTAATTTAAGCTTCAAATACACTTCTAAATACATCATTATACAGATTGTGATATGTGGATTTTGTCCCCATCACCAACATTGTGCAGGAGGAGGAACCTATAGTTTGAATTGGTCAAACATTGGTCCATTTCTGTGAGGAGAACTGAGATCATCAAATTGACCCAAGATCATCATTTTTCCAGATTGTTTTATTTGCAAATAATATTATTTCCTAGTCATTGATGTACAACAGATCGGTGATACTGCCGGATATGTCGGATATATACAGTATGTAGCTACCGTAAATACGTTTACCGGAACATTGTAGCTTTATGTGATAGTCACAACAACAAAGCCGCCACTAACAAGTCTGTCTGTCGTCACGGCGACGACATCTTCTGTCGGTGAGCGCGACCGTCGGTTCACCCGTTCACTCTGCGAGCTCGTCGGCAGAACGTCCAGTGATGTTCCACCGTGTTCTCATTGGCCCGTTCGCTCATGTGGTGAACACGCGTGTTGCGTATTGTGAAACCCTGGAAAATAATGGAGACAGTCAAAATGTTACTATTAGCGATAATAATAATTGACCATTAAGCTAAAAAACAACAGCTAGCAGTAACAAGCTACGGTCTAATTTCATGGTGTCAGAAGTTAAAGTACTCCGAATGATCTCAACAGTCTTTTCTAGCCGAACGATTATTTCCACGCACGATGTTGCAGACGAGATAAAAAGCCACGTACAGCTTTGGAGATGAAGTCCAGCAGGTGGACACGCAGGCTGATTTCCTGTTGGTGGTCACATGGCCCAAAGGTGAAGGACACCTGGTAGTCTCTGGAGTCCATCATGTGTTTGTTCCACTTTGTGAAACTGCTGGAGATGGACTCCAACATTGCATGAACCTAAAAAAGAGAGAGAAGAGATTCATGTGACTACTGGTTGTGTCTGAATGGGAACATGTAATTTGCAAACCATTCCAGATCAATGCCTAAACTTAACCATTCAAGGGCAATGCATGAATTTAACCATTCAAGGTCAATGTCCAACCTTGGCAACTCCAATCCAATACCTAAACATTCAAGGTTAATGCCTAAACATAACCATTCAAGGTCAATGCCTAAACATAGCCATTCAAGGTCAATGCCTAAACATTCAAGGTTAATGTCTAAACATAACCATTCAAGGTCAATGCCTAAACATTCAAGGTTAATGTCTAAACATAACCATTCAAGGTCAATGCCTAAACATAACCATTCAAGGTCAATACCTAAACATTCAAGGTTAATGTCTAAACATAACCATTCAAGGTCAATGCAGGGATTTAAAAATTTAAAGGATAATGCCTACACTTTACTTGTCTGGGTCTAAACTTAATCATTCAGTTCAATGCCTGAATTTAACTAATGCAGCTAATCTTAACCATATAGAGGTAAATGACCATATAGAAGTCAATGCCTCACCGTAACCATATAAAGGTTAATGCCTCACCGTAACCATATAAAGGTTAATGCCTCACCGTAACCATATAAAGGTTAATGCCTCACCGTAACCATATAAATGTTAATGCCTCACCTTAACAATATAAAGGTTAATGCCTCACCTTAACCATATACATGTTAATGCCTCACCTTAACAATATAGAGGTTAATGCCTCACCTTAACAATATAGAGGTTAATGCCTCACCTTAACCATATATAGGTTAATGCCTCACCTTAACCATATATAGGTTAATGCCTCACCTTAACCATATAAATGTTAATGCCTCACCTTAACAATATAGAGGTAAATGACCATATAGAAGCCAATGCCTCACCTTAACCATATAGAGGTTAATGCCTCACCTTAACCATATAGAGGTTAATGCCTCACCTTAACCATATAGAGGTCAATTCCTCACCTTAACCATATAGGAGGTCAATGCCCCACCTTAACCATATAGAGGTTAATGCCTCACCTTAACCATATAAATGTTAATGCCTCACCTTAACCATGTAAATGTTAATGCCTCACCTTAACAATGTAGAGGTCAATGACCATATAGAGGTCAATGCCTCACCTTAACCATATAGAGGTCAATGCCTCACCTTAACCATATAGAGGTCAATGCCTCACCTTAGCCATATAGAGGTCAATGTCTCACCTTAGCCATATGGGAGGTCAATGCCTCACCTAAACCATATAGAGGTTAATGCCTCACCTTAACCATATAAATGTTAATGCCTCACCTTAACCATATAAATGTTAATGCCTCACCTTAACAATGTAGAGGTCAATGCCTCACCTTAACAATATAGAGGTAAATGACCATATAGAGGTCAATGCCTCACCTTAACCATATAGAGGTCAATGCCTCACCTTAGCCATATAGAGGTCAATGCCTCACCTTAACCATATAGGAGGTCAATGCCTCACCTTAACCATATAGAGGTCAATGCCTCACCTTAGCCATATAGAGGTCAATGCCTCACCTTAACCATATAGAGGTCAATGCCTCACCTTAACCATATAGAGGTCAATGCCTCACATTAACCATATAGAGGTCAATGCCTCACATTAACCATATAGAGGTCAATGCCTCACCTTAACCATATAGAGGTTAATGCCCCACCTTAACCATATAGAGGTTAATGCCCCACCTTAACCATATAGGAGGTCAATGCCTCACCTTAACCATATAGAGGTTAATGCCCCACCTTAACCATATAGAGGTTAATGCCCCACCTTAACCATATAGAGGTCAATGCCTCACCTTAACCATATAGAGGTCAATGCCTCACCTTAGCCATATAGAGGTCAATGCCTCACCTTAGCCATATAGAGGTCAATGCCTCACCTTAACCATATAGAGGTCAATGCCTCACATGAACCATATAGAGGTCAATGCCTCACATTAACCATATAGGAGGTCAATGCCTCACATTAACCATATAGAGGTCAATGCCTCACATTAACCATATAGGAGGTCAATGCCTCACCGTAGCCATATAGGAGGTCAATGCCTCACCTTAACCATATAGAGGTCAATGCCTCACCTTAACCATATAGGAGGTCAATGCCTCACCTTAACCATATAGAGGTCAATGCCTCACCTTAACCATATAGAGGTCAATGCCTCACCTTAACCATATAGAGGTTAATGCCCCACCTTAACCATATAGAGGTTAATGCCCCACCTTAACCATATAGGAGGTCAATGCCTCACCTTAACCATATAGAGGTTAATGCCCCACCTTAACCATATAGAGGTTAATGCCCCACCTTAACCATATAGGAGGTCAATGCCTCACCTTAACCATATAGGAGGTCAATGACTCACCATAACCATATAGAGGTAAATGCCTCACCTTAACCATATAGAGGTTAATGCCCCACCTTAACCATATAGAGGTTAATGCCTCACCTTAGCCATATATATATATATGCAAATATATATATATATATATATATATATATATATGCAAATAAACAAGGACAGAAATTATGTATGAAACATTTACAAAAAATCTGCAAATAACTGCTAGGTATTAACCTGCAAATGTTGGAGTTTGGTTTGTCACAATAAGTCAGCACAATCAAATAAATTCAATGGTTTAAGCACACAGCAGAATTGTCAGAATGAAAGTATAAAAATGTATAGATGTGAATGTGCCCATTAAGGGAACAGACAAATGTATGAACCTGGACTGAAGCACCTCAGTAGAAATTAGACTATATCGCATATAATTAGGAATCACAGAATATCCTGCCATGATATTCCTACATATATCTACACCCACCTTGGTGGTGATGGTGAGCTGGGTGATGATGACTGCGACGGGGTTGGAGTACTTGGACAGCTTCCTGGTGCTGGACAGCTCCACCACCTCCTCATAGGTGTCAGTGGGGTAGGGCAGCAGGGGTTTGGGGTCTCCTAGACACTGAATCAGGGGCTCAATCTGATAGAAGTCGGCCTCCTTCCTGAGCAGCTCGGCCTCCTTGAAGTCGCACGGCAACGTCAGCTCAGACGTACGCAGGAAGTTGAGGATGTAGCTGAAACAGCAGAAACGGAGACGGGATCAGCCCAGACTGCTGAGCTGATGATTCTGTACGAGTCTGAACTGTCAGTTGAAGTCAAGACGGGAGAGGAAGGAAGAAAGTTTCAGTTTTTCTCAATTTCTATTTTTTTTTAAAAAAGGGACACTGTTTGTTTGTAAGTCTTTATTTTTTATACCATCAACAAATCCCAACAATGCGTTGGCCCATCTATTTATACTTTCTGACTTCCCTACCAGGCAGCAACTTCCTGTTCTAAAAAGTGAAGCCAATGAGGAAGTGTGTCTTCAACTTGCATTCTCTCTACCGGCCAGCAGGAGGACACTTCTCTGCTTTCAAGAGAAGACAGATTGTATTGATTTATTACCTCAGTAAAACATTGTATACATGAGTTTATTGTCTCAATCTCTAGTTTCAAGTCTTCTTCAATACTGCAGGATGATCATTTAGTAAATTATGGTCCATTTAGAGTCAAACAGACCATAAAGCAGGAGATGCTTTAGGGCGGGGCTACAAGGTGACTCACAAGTCCATAGCCACATACGGTATGTCCACGTCACTCAGCCGGAGTCCTTATATGGTCACTTCCATTTACTGATTGCAAAAAAGCCAAGATGGCGACGGCCGTAATCCAAGATGGCGACGGCCCAAACGCTTCACGACATCATGGTGACTACGTCCACTTCTTACATTCAGTCTACGTTCCCTACCCTGTCTGTGGTTCTCATTCCCTTTGGTTCCCACTGAGGAGAAGTCAGCTGGTCACTACGGTTTTTAACAAACCCTGTTTGTAACTTAAGGACCACTTCTGATTGTTAAAAGATGTCCAAGAAACCCATGATCCACATGATGAAAACAACTAGAAAAAATAAACGGGGCTATAAATACGTGTTACGCCACCGTCGGCTATAATGACCTGAATAAACATTCTGCTACCCATCGCTGCCTGCCATCATAAATCAGAAGGTAATGTATTCAGGGGTCATATTTCCTCGCCGTTTTAATGCACGGCCGTACTGGGGCTCAAACCCCCGGATCCGACAACGTAAAAAGGGCTCATGGGTGATTGTTTGATTTATTTTAATCACAGGGAGAAAGAGAACATTTTGAAAGCTTGAATAGTGTCCGTGTGGTTCGGCAGCAGAGTTTTATAGCAGCTTTATATCTGACTGAGATCTCTCCATCTTTCCCTCTGTGTGTGTGTGTGTGTGTGTGTGTGTGTGTGTGTCTGTCTGAGATGGATATTGGCCCACAGTGTGCTGTCCTGTACCTTCTGTATCGTATATGTAAGCTTCACTAAGGGCTCATAATGATTGTTTGATTTGTATTCGGTGCTGCAACAGCTATAAAATTAAACTTCAGTCATGAATGGGCTGTTTTATTGTCTGTAAATCAAGCGTGGCTTATGTTTGTGCAGGTTGGCCGGGGCCATAGATGAGTTGTGATGGTGGGGGGAGGGGGGGGGTTGTGGGAGAGCCCACTCGTGGTACAGTAATGTAGCCTTGCCGGCGGAGGGTTGTCTCCCACGTCACTTCTTTTGGTTTAAAAAACAACAAAAAAACAGAACCATTTTGCCAGCTAACAAGAGCTAAATACGTTTGTCTCTACCCGCTGATGTGTTGTGATCGGCGTGGGGACGTTCAAGCGTAACTGATTCATTTGATCGGCTAGCTGCACAGACACAGACGCACACGCACACGCACACACACACACACCCTCACCGGAACAGCGGGCCGTCGCGGTCGATGAAGTAGTTCCCGCGCGCGTCCCTGACGGTGGGGAGGTCGCCTCCGAACATGGCGCCCAGCATGGACTCGGGGTAGCGCTGCAGCGTGGACAGAGTCGTGCTGTACACACTGCCGCCCACATTCAGCGTCACCGTCTCCCCCATCTGGAGAGAGCAGGAACAGCAGTCAAGATACCCGAGAACCAATTTGTGCTCTTGAACGTGGCTAGTTGACTTCTGGAGTCTAGCGGGAGTGAAGAAGAGCAGAAGTGAGGACAGACCTGAGTCCTTTTTATCCCACAAGGATATTTAAAATATAACAATATCTGGATCTGTCGGGGAGCCAAAAGCCAAAGAAAACACGAGCGGTGTGACGACTTTGAAAGTGGTGAAGTGTGACCTTGGCTTTATGAAGGACTGGTATCGCAACTTAACTCGGTATCAGCAATTGTTGAGTTGATGTCGGGACTGAAACGTAACCTTGAACCGAGTTTCAACTCTCAAAACGACTATTTGAAGGTCAAAGACAGACGTACAACGATACACACACACACACACATATGGCAGCACGAAAGCACTTGTCATCACTGAAGTGTCCGACATTGGCTGTGTACAAAACAGCCTACTATAAGCGGGAGGTCAAATGGAGTGTGTTGTGCGTGGCAGGAAGCACCAGAATCCGCTTTAATGGCCAAGTGCTCACACAAGGAATTTAACGTGGACATAACAGCTGAAAACACGGTGAACACAAACAACGACTTTGATGTTTCTATTTCTATTTCTATTGGTAGTGACGGTGTTAACATTTTAAAGAACACTAAGTATTCTAACTATGAAAATATATAATTTAGCGTTAAAGTATATTGAAACGATACGTGTGAAATTGCGAGATCAATCAAGAATCAATTGCTCAAGTAGACATTAATCCACTATTCCTTTACATAGCTAACTGATTTGTGTGTATATATATATATATATATATATATATATATATATATATATATATTAATGTTCAAATACAGCGCCAATTGACGTTGTTGTGATGCATACAGTCATGTGACGCATTGCTTGATAATGGCATACTTAATCGTTAATGCAGCACTGATATGTAACGTGTAGTGTGTGGACCGTGAGTATGTGATTTAGCCACAGGCAGTTCAGACCGGAAAACATGTGTGCGGGAAAAACACACGCACACGCGCACACGCACACCATGTGACCCAGGTCTCCATTCTCCATCCGCAGCCCCCGGCTGGCCGACCGCGTTCGTTTCCCCTTCAAGGTCGTCAGACTGTTGAGGAGATCATTTCCACCAACAACACCTGCAAACAAGAGGTCGATGAGACAGTTGCCATGGCGATGGGCGACCATGCCGACGCTGCGTTGCCACGGCCCAGACATCATCTGGCCGTTTAGTCTTGTGTAACTGATGCCATCTAGTGCCAGCCAGTGAGAAACAGGAGGAGGAGCTTGTTTCTTAAATCTCGGAAAACAAAAACGCAGATTTTCAAAACGGGACAGATTGATTTGTAACTGATTAGCGCAACTTTTTAAAACAAGCTGCGATCAAATCGTATGTCACAAATGAGACTCGGCCGCGAGTCGGTTGAAGGGAGAAGCTCTGTAGCCTCTTTCAGCTATAACATACATATTGTTTTTAAAGAGTTGTGAACATTGGACTGGTGCATTGATGCTCAATAACAAAAAGGGTTTTTAAAGTTGTGTCTAGATTCAATAATGTCGGTTTGTTGTTATTCGTCTTCTGCCGCAGCAAAACAAGCTAGAAACATGATACATGGAACCAATGGAAAAGGTGAAGTCCCGCCCCCTTTCCGGTTACCGTTACCGTGGCTTGATGGCTAGCTACGTAACTTGACTGTACTCATGCACAAATTAAAACGTTATCCTACCTGATGACTTCTTTTTACAGGCGTAAAGCAAAAATAAATACATAGCAAAACCTTTTAAATGTGTCGTCTTTCCGACGACATATTTTCAGTTAAATCGACAAACATCAAATGTGTAATTTATGGCACATTTCAAAATGGATTAAACAATTATTCGTCTCTCGCCTTTGAAAAATAATGTGCAAGTGCTTCCCAAGAAGTATGACTCCAATCAGCCACATGGTGGCGCTGTAATTAACACCCCCTAAATAAAATATTCATAGAAGGCCCAATTCACACTGTGAGGCAGGTTGACTTTAATCTCAATGAGCTCCACTAGCAGTACCGACCCGATTTAAAGCTCAGGTCGGTACTCTCAAGGCACTAGCAAGAGAATGCCAAAAATATTTTAAAAATTATCCAAACTAAAAAGCCATCCTTTTCCAATGAGAGTAGCCATCAGCACTGGATCCAGAAATCAATACACCAAGCGAAAGACGTTCAGGCCTTGCGATGAAAACATGTGTTTTTATTGCAGCCCTCATCAGTAATGGAGCAGAAACAGATTAACAGCTAATTGATTAAGTACAAGGCATATTTACTGGTCACAGGACTGGAGGTACTTGTACCTTTCTTTTCAATTTATTTCCTTCTTTATACTTTTGCTCCAACGACATTTAAGAGGCAAAAATACGTACGTACTTTTCACAACACGTGTTTAATAGTATAATACAACAACTAAACCAACTAATACATGTTATTACTATAGATTAGGCTACTAAGAAGTACATAAGTAATTACAATTAAATACATTTTACTAGCTGCAACATTAATAGTGAAAATAATAACAAGAATGATATAATATTTTTAAATGGTTCATTCTGCATAATGAGAAGCCTTTTTATTTTTAGTGTACAAGTAGCTATATTTTGATGCTAATATTTGTACATACTAAACAGAGTATTTCTACTTTATGTTTACTGTTACTTAAGTAAAAGAGTGTTTTCTTACACAAATGATGGTTATTCAGCTGTTTTTGGGGTGAGTCCAATGTGGTAATTTTAGAGACTGCAGTTTGGAGCTTCTGCGTCACTACAGAATATATATTGTATTTTATTTGTTCCACATTAACGTGAACACACACGAAGGAGCACGTCATAAACCCCGTGCAGGGTGGACGGTAACCTGACCGGTGCTGTCTGTGTGTGTGTTTGTGCGTGTGTGTGTGTGTGTGTAATAACACTGAACCGTGTGCCTAGCGCAGGCGGTTGGACCCGGGCCAGCTAACGTTAGCTCGCGAGACGCCAGTTCGGAATGATGGCCACGCAAAAAAAGAAGACGTCACGCCGTCCGTCGCTTTGACGGTTTAAAAGAAAAAAGAAAAAAGAAACGTCACGAAACCCGCACGGTCTTACCGGTAACTGCGACGTCACTGCTTTACCGCGACCGACGGCCGGAGGTAGAACATCCGAACTAGCTGAAAATAGCCGTTTGCGTCCATCAGTTTACAGGTCTAGTCAAGCGCGCGTCGAACGTGACGACACTTCCGGTAAGAGCTCAAAATAAGAGCTCAAAATAAGAGCTCAAAATAAGAGCTCAAAAAAAATAAGAGTCGTTATCGTTACACAGATAAGAATAGTCGACTTATGAGTGTATATATATTAGAGTAAGTTTCAATGTTGGAATGTACTGTACTTAAATGCCCTTTACTTTTAGTTTACTTATGTATTGACATTTTATGACAACTTTATCCTTCTAGTCCACTACATTCTGGAGGCAAATATTATACATTCATCTATTTACTCCACTACATTCAAATTATGAATACGAAATAAAAATCAACTTATAAATGTTGATGTATCCTAGTTAAGTTACTTTAAAATTAGCTCCACCTTTGCTGCAATATTAAAGGGTTGAACGCCGTAATGCATCGATAGTTACGATAAAATATAATTCATATGATTCTGAAATGGGCAGATGGATTACTTTTTTGTTCCTTAAGTAAATGTGTATGCTAATACTCTGGTGCTCGGAAACACTACTGCTTCCATCCACAGGGACGACCCAAATCAACAACAAATACAAGTGTTTTTGGAGTAGTTTTAAGTCAATTTGTGCTGATCATTAATGTATTTTTTTATGTTACGTCATTTATTTTTTTGAAACCAACACCATTTCAATTATTGTTTACCTCTCTTGTTTCTGTTCTTTGGTTTACACTAGATGTGGAGTGAGCAATGGAGAAGGACATACGATGTATCAGCACACTGGTTTTGTTTTGTTTATGGAACAATAAAACAATAACAAAATTATAAATAATAAAAAATATTGCATGTCACAAAAATATTTTGATCTCACGATTACACAACAACTTTATTATTTCCCAACAATAAAGTATGAATCGTAATTAGGAGTCACAAACGAAAAACATAATAATTTACTTATTTAATTTACATATTTTAGCTGGTCAAGAATCTGTCCGTCCATCCTATACATAAACAGCAGGCGCATGTAGTACCAAACTCCCACCACCTGGGGGCGCCAGCGGCCCGTCGGTTAACTGAAACAAGGAAACTACATTGTTTATAGGCTGCTACATCCGGTTGGGTCACAGCTTTGTTTTCCATCTGATCCGGAGTCGTTCCTACTAATAAACACGATATTTCTTTTGTCTCCGTCGCTTTGTATTAATTCAAACTTCACCGCGCGTGCCGAGTAAAGTGTTCCGGAGACCTTTACTTTGAAAGGTCCTCCTGGAAACCACGTTTAGCTGTTGTTGTTCTCCGTTAGCTCGACACGTTAGCTCGCTGCTTCGCAAACAGCGATGAGCGCCGACTGTTGACTAAAACGACCCGAGGCTGTGCGTCCCGCTATGAAGCGTCGATCCACCGTAACGGTCTTGGGGGCCGAAGAGGAAGCCGCCACCCTGCCGGAGCACGACTATGCCCACTCCGTGGCCAATGAATCCGCTTCCCCGGAGGTTGCACCGGCCGCCAACGAAGTTGAAAAGGCCGTGGGTGCGGAGGTCGACTGCCCCGCGTTGACCCCCGCTACCCGAGCGGGCCGCCGGCGTCTCAACCCGCCGGAGGACGAGTCCTGCGCCTCCTGCATGATCGCGTTCGAGCGGCACGGCCGCAGCTTCAACCGGAGGGCGGTGTTCACCTTCACCACCCCGGAGACGGTGCACTGGGTTTTTCAGGGCTCCGAGGTGCACGACAAGTCGTTCATGTGCGAGACCTGCGCTAAGGTCCTCCGGGGCAAATGCAGACGCAAACAGACCGGGAAGCGGTCTCTGTGGCTGCAAGCGCCTGCGCCCACACAGGTAGGAGGAGACACGATATGACCTGACACTAATATGTATGATGTACTGAAGTCACATTGACTGGTGACATTTCACCCATTGTTTTCGTTCCCTCATTGCAAACCTAGCTCCAAACCCAGATATAAAGCCAGATGATCTCTTTGCTCTATACAACACAACACCAATCAAATCCATTTGTTAAAGTGTATGGAAATATACAATAATGGCGATTATAAATAAAACACCATATCACATGTTTCACACGTGGACTGTTTTGCAAAAGTGAGTCAAAAAGAGTAGTGTGTGTGTGTCAATGAATGCAGGCTATGAAACCCCAAATGAAAACAATAACCTGTAGTGTCCAGCTGTAAATATGATGTGGGGGGCGCGTTGAGAAGTGATGACGTTTTGTGTCCTTGGTGTTGGTCACTGCAGTCGCAGATGGGAGACAAGAAGAAAGTCTTCCGGATGGGGAAGAAGAGCAAAGCCGCGCAGCTGGTGAGCAAGTCCTGCTACAAGGCCGCCTTCAAAATGCTCTGGTCCGCTAAAGGCGCCCGGAGGCCCATGCTGGAGTTCTGGAGCAAACAGTTGAAAGTCGAGGTGAGGGCCGGGACAAACGCATCCCGCTTTAAATCTTCACAACGCACTTGTTGTTGTTTTTGTGTCACTGTTGTGTAATCGTGTCATGTTTCCTTTGCGGCGGTGCAGATGAAGGCGCTGACGCGACAGGCGGACAATCCCTTCCACCAGAAGGTGTCGAGCAGGAAGCCGCTGTCGTCCTTCCCCTGGCGCCGCTGTCTGAACTGGGTCCAGGACAAGGCGCCGCTCGTCAGCACCTGCCTCACCTCGCTGTTCCCCGACATCAACGCTATTGCCAAGAGCAGCCAGTAAGTCAGGGCCGGTTGGAGATTCAGCACGGGGGGGTTTGGGTCCTGCCGTCCCCTTTGGATCTAAACCCGACCAGATGTGTGCGCGAGCGATCTAATGAGCGTCTGTTCTGTTTGTTCGCGTGGCAGCCAGATATCGGAGGATCAGGCCCAGACGCTGCTGATGCGCCGGGCCGTGGTGGCGCTCTCCATCCCGCTCTTCACCAGGAACATCTGGAGGAACAACTTCCTGCAGGCCGCTCTGGGGGCGGAGCTCCGCCTCCAGGGCTGCTCCGGCTCCGCCCTGGACGCCCTCAACACCATGGGGCTGTGCCAGAACAAAGACACCGTCAGGTTGCTGCTGCACCGGCTCCGAAGCGGCAAGAGGACTGTGAGTATCTTCACACGCTGGCTCATTTCAAATATGATGAGGTACAACTTTATTAATCCAGAAGGACATTCTTGTGCCCGAGTTTGATTACAACATAATCAGTATATGTATATATTTTGTTATTTATATATATATATATATATATATATATATATATATATATATATGTATATATATATATATATATATATATATATATATATATATGTATATGTATATATATATATGTATTTATATATATATATATATATATATATGTATTTATATATATATATATATATATATATATATATGTATTTATATATATATATGATTAAAACATAATACAAGATTACATAATATGGAAGTGTTTGTGTGTGTGTGTGTATGTATGTATGTATATATATATATATATATGAAGTAATACTGACAGAAATTGAAATGAAAAAGTAATATTGTGCATGATATTGAAAAATAATAATTAAGTTGTTTTGCACACGGTTTCTTTGTCACAATTAAATAAATGCCACAATGAATAAATAGAAATAGTAACGGAACACAGAGACATGATAGAAAGGTTCCCAACCTGAGGCTCTGAGCCTTCAGTGGGTCGCAAGAGGAATAACCGGTTAGACAAAAGGAAGAAAGTCTTTTCGAGGAGATTATTATGATTATTTAGTTTTTCTTTATCTCTTGAGGAGATGAACGAATCTGAGAATAACGTTGTGTTTCTTAACTTTGTGCTCTGCTCCTGACAGTCGACACTGAACGGACAACAGAGCCAGATGATAGGTGTGGAAGGAGATATCGAGGAGGGGGAAGAGGAGGAGGAGGATGAAGAAGAAGAAGAAGAAGAGGAGGTAGATGATGATGATGATGAGGAGGAGGAGGAGCAGGAAGCAGAGCAAAAAGACAATGAGGAGGAGGAGGAGGAGGAGGAACAAGAAGAAGAAAACAATGAAATGGAGATGGCGCGGGTGGAGGAGGTGGAAGAGGAAGAAGTGCAGGACGGATTGCAGAACGAGGAAGAGGAGGATCAAGAGGTGAAGGAAAAGTTAGAGATGGAACAGAAGAGGAGGGAGAAGAAGAAGGCAAAGAAGGAGAAGAGAAAGGAGAGGGGGAAACAGAAGTTGGAGGAGGAAGAAGAAGACCATGAGATGGCGGTGGAGGAGTTGGAAGTGAAAGCAGAAGAAGTGCCGGACGGATTGCAGGAAGATGAGGATCAAGCCGTGAAGGAAGAGTTGGAGATAGAAGAGAGGAAGAAGAAGAAGAAGAAGAAAAAGAAGGAGAAGAGGAAGGAGAGAGGGAACCGGAGGGTGGAGGGAGAGGAGGATGAAGAGCCCGAGCAGAAGAAGAGCAAGGTTGTGGTGGTGAGGCTCGGCCTTCTGAAGGGCCACTCAGAAGTCGGGCGGTCCGACCTATCGGCTCCCTAAAGACTTCATAGACTCAACGGGCCCCGCGTCCAATCAGAGAGCAGGACAGAGGTCCCGCCCTCCTCTATGGGAGACACTGAAAGGGATTCTGGGAATAGTAGGAGGGCCGTAACTGGAGGAAAACTATTGAGAGCTTTACTTTAAATGTTCCTTTTTGTTGTTAAATGTTAAAAAGGTCCCATAATGTCTGAGTAATGTACTCGAGATGAACTGGCGTATTGTTTTCAGCTCTTAGGGAGGTTTCTGGGCAGAAGTATTGATTCCAATACCAGTACTGAAATAAATCGAGACGTTTGCCGTGAACAGTGTCACACAAACAATTTTCATAGCAAATTTCTTCTGCCAACAGTTAAACTAGCAGGAGTCAACTTGTCTTCTCACGGGCTTCTGCACGCCCGTATCGTCGGCACCGACTTGTTTTATGGTCCGAGAGGAAAAAACCCAAACTCCACTTCGGGTGAATCGTACACGTAGAAAGTATGAAAAAAATGTTGGTTTCAGGAAGGTTGAGCGACCCCAGAATTATGACTTTTGTTGTTCTTTTCTTTTTAAAAAAAAAAATTGTTTCCTTGTTTGTCGGCCGCATCGAGGCTCCAATGACGCCGCGTCTGCTGTTTGATCACAGGCAATAGAAATACTATAAAACACGTACAATATCACACTAAAACTGTACTTAAAAAACATTTTTTTTTTAAAACTTCTTTGACCGACAACGGGCTTCTGTGCCCTTTTCCGTTTTTCATAAACAAGGAGATTATTAATCTAATTTAGTCGTTAGAACCTGAATGATATTTAAAGGTCTTTGTACAGCTGGTACTCATAAATCTACCATTGATTCATTAATGAACTTTTTCCCCCCGTAGAATTACAAAAAAACTGCTAATTACAATGACAATGACTGCGTTCAGCTGGTGCACTTCCATTAATGGCAAAAATTGTCAATATTTAAAATGTGTCTGCAGATGGAGAACAACCTCTCCTTAATTATTACTGGACTACACAGTTCTTCCCGGGACATGAGGATATTAAGGGGCCCATAAAACAAGTGTTTATTTTTGTTTATCCTTTTTCAATTGTTTGTAAGACTTCGGCTGAACTTTTTCTCTCATGATGAAATGAGGCGCTGTATTATTATCATTATTATTAAAGTTTGATTTGTAACGCTAGTTTTTTGTCCTTCAGTAAATGTTTTTATTTTCTTTGTGTTTTTGTGGATCTGATGTTCAGCCAGCTGATGGTTCTGTAAACGTTTGACAATATAAATGTTGAAGGCTTCCCCTCATCTCGTTTCTGACTTTTTATTCACTTTATAATCATTTATAGCAACCATGTTTTTTATTTTTAATTTACCTCAATGGAAAACAAAATATTTTGATATTTTTTTCTTTTAAATTAAGCTTGATTTTGTCTAGGAGACGAATAACCAGCAATTAAAATATAACCAACAACATTCACTGAACTTTATATTTATATTCTCTTACATTTTGGAAGCAAAATGTAAGAATGTTCAAGTAAAATGTTTAAGGCAGAATAACTTGGCAGTATTTCTACTCTGTTGGTCTTCAGGAGGAAACAACGGTTTCTTCCCCGTTATCCAGTTTTCATCTCCATCGACTATTTTAAAGGCGACATCTTTGTAAAAAACAAAGGTTTAAACCCAGTTTTTCAGCCACAGCACTGCACAGGAACACACTGACTGGAGGCGGGTCGTAAACACCTGTGACTTCACCAGAACTCTCCTGTAGC
Organism: Cyclopterus lumpus; assembly: GCF_009769545.1. Classification (NCBI taxonomy): domain Eukaryota; kingdom Metazoa; phylum Chordata; class Actinopteri; order Perciformes; family Cyclopteridae; genus Cyclopterus; species Cyclopterus lumpus. The sequence continues at coordinate 23,490,266 of NC_046970.1, read as the reverse complement.
GCCATCTACTCACCAGCCAATCAGAGACGAGGAGGCCTCAGGACGGACCCCTGAAAAAATGAAGCGGCGCGAAGGAGTGAAAGGCTTTTATTTCTGTAACAGATTCATTTACAGCAACAAAAAAAACAGCCGAGCTGCTGCAGCTACAATAAATATTCCCGAATCACAATCCTCCAGCACTCGGGCTGGTTCATTCTTTTAGAGACAGACCGACTCATAGCGAGGAGTTAATAGACTGAGTATTATGTGTTTTGGTGGTTGGAAATACATATATGGGAGTTTATGAACAACAAAACTAACGGGAGTTGGAAAAAAATATATATATATATATTTGGATTTAGTCTGCACGTCTAAATTTGAGAGCACGCAGGAACAAACTTCAGCAGTTTTGTTGTTGCCTAACTTTTCCCCAGATAAACAGAAAAGCCTACAGGATAGATGCAACTTTTATTTTGAAGGGGAGGAAGTGAACCGAGAGCAGCCAGAGCGACACACACACGCACAGAATTCACCCAAGGGTGTCACCGACGAATAGAGGCGACGACTTGACTGCACCCTGTGCGCCCACCGCTCTGGGTGCACATAAACATCTGTGCGCCTCATAGACCAACATCTGGCCGAAAAAACATTACAACTGGAGTTTCGTCGTTTTTTTTTTTTTTTTTTTTTAACTTAAAGGAACCGTTTGGCTGTATTTACATAAAGGTTCAAATGTTTTGCCGGACGACGTTTCCACCGGCTGTGCGAGCGAGACGAAGAGGATTCATGAGGGGGTTTCGTCCTCAGACGTTGAGGGTCTTTTTGATGGAGAAGATGATGTCTTTGATCTGCGGCAGGCTGTTGTCCTCCAGGATCTTGGCGTACGGCATGGGGATGTCGACGCCCGTCACCCTGGTGGCCGGAGCGTCCAGGTAGTTGAAGGCGGGGCCTGAAGACACAACAGGAGGTTAACACGCATAGCCAATACTTTAAAAGCAATAATAGGCATAACTTAATTAATTTAAGAAGAGGAGGAGTTTAAATCGGCACCAAAACAATTAATTTCACTGCGGCTACAAGTCTGCTTCAGTTCATCTGAAGGCGACACATCAGCCTTTGATTTTTTTTTGACCATTTATGCACAGCTGTTCACGGCTTTGATCTCATATTCAACACAAACACTCGGCCAGCTGCTCGCCCGGCGACGGACGTTCGGACCCTTTTGAACTCGGCAAAGGAGAAACGGTCCGCATCATTATTGTGATGTCATTGATAGGAATACATCTTCAAATGAGTCATATCCTTACAATCTGAACGGTCTCAGCTTAAAAAGGTTATGCGAGTCGATACACAACATTAAATTGATTACGCTATTGAAATTTGAATAAATTGAATCAAATTTTAATAAATAAAAAACACAAAAATCATGCAAACGATGGTTTGTGTTTAAAGGGTTAAAACATCAGAGACGTCTTCTTTCTTCATGTCCTCAAACCTTCCAGCAGTGACACCTCATCCTCTCACGTACACACACACTTTCATCCTCTCGTACACACACTCTCTCTCTCTCTCTCTCTCTCTCTCTCACGTACACACACTCTCATTTGGTTTCATGCATGCTTACCTTCCATGATCCGGGCGCAGATTTCAGCTCCGACTCCAAACTGAGGCCAGCCGCCCTCCACCGTCACCAGGTGGTTGGTCTTCATCACGCTGGTCTCGATGCACTCCACATCCAGGGGGCGGATGGTCCGCAGGTTGATCACCTGACACACACACACACAGACAGGAAGTGGTTAACAGGCGGCCGAGCGCAGGTCCGTGTCGGATAACAACAGGTGCGCTCCTTCCTCTACCTCGCACTCGATCCCCTCCTTGGCGAGGACGGCGGCGGCATCGAGGCAGAAACTGACGTACCGAGAGTGAGTGGCCAATGTGACGTGAGTCCCTGAAGCACAGAGGAGGAGGAAGAGGAGGAGGAGACAAGTTCAGCAACACAACAGTGACAGATCTCTGACATCCAGGTCTTGTTTTACTGAACCGTCCTTAAATAATATGTATTTGTGTGGGTGAAGCCCCGAGACCGGAGGATCAATAACAACCTCACGGCAGCGATCGATGACGCTCTGAACTACGAGTCGCCGAGGCTCACCTTGTCTCTCGACCTTGGCCTTGCCGATGGGAATGGTGAAGTCTTTGGACTGAGACTCCTCCGACATCTCGAAGGGAACGCCGTACATCAGCTCGTTCTCCAGGAACACCACTGCAACGCACACACACACACACACACACACAAATCGTGAACCCCAGTAACACGTCGTGCCTCTTGCAGATGGGTAACTGGCCAAACGGTCGCTGTGGTGCTGTTGTCTCGTTCTGTGTGAAAGGCCCTTTAGGTTAAACGCATCCTAAAAGCATTCCATAATGCACAAATTTCAACCAGATTTTAGAAGAACAAAAAAAAAAAAAAAAAAGATGTAAATGCATCGATATCGTCTGACAATGAATTAAGATTAGTTTTGGTCGTTTAAAAGCTCATAAACCGGCTACTTGTGAGACAATCCGGTCTTAGACATCTTCTCTGAACTCCGGACTCGCATGCCGGCTCCACCTGAGCCCAGGAACCCAGCCCCTCACCAGACTGATGACCGAGATCAGTTTCTCACCGGGGTTGTCGTCTCTGATTGCTGACTTCAGGAGACCTTTGGCATCTTCTGCGCTCCAGGGACTCACAACCTTCAGACCTGGACAGCTGGCGTACCTGCAGACGGAAACAACACAACAACTTACTGTCACTGTTTTGTCTATTTGATTGTTTGACTGCTTGTGTTTTTCCTCCTCAATCTCAGCTGTTAACTTGTATTATTATTGCTGATAAAATTACAGTAACTACAGTAACAGTGGTTCAGGTGCAAGTGAACGCACCACGCAGCGAAGCACTGCGAGTGCTGCGCGCCGACGCCGGCCGACGCCCCGTTGGGTCCTCTGAAGACGATGGGCACCGACTGCCGGCCGGCCGACATGTAGTAGGTCTTCGCGGCGGAGTTGATGACCTGGTCGATGGCTTGCATGGAGAAGTTAAAGGTCATGAACTCACAGATGGGTCTCAGGCCGGCCTGCAGATGGACAACGGTTGAATGTTAGTAAGGAGCTGCTGGAGGTTAGAAAAAAAAAAAAAACGTGAATGTGTTGCCACGGGGACGAAGAAGAAACTCACCATGGCGGCTCCAACTGCGATGCCAGTGAAGCCCATCTGGAGAGAGAGAGAGAGAGAGAGAGAGAGAGAGGTTAACCGGCTGCTCCTCTGGAGGTGTGTGTGTGGATCTCGAAGCTCAAAACTGAGCTGTGGAGGTTCAGGAGTCTCACCTCTGTGATCGGAGTGTCCATGATGCGCTTGTCTCCGTACTTCTTCCACAGACCTCTGCTCACCTGCACGCAAACACACAGTATTACGTGTCTCTAGCCTCACTGGACTTATCGTCTTCCCCAAGTTAATATAGCAAAGATCGGCAAAAAAGAGGTTATTAATGACAGAAACGATGGTCACAACTATGGCTTTAAGAGCCCAGTTGTAACAAACCGTAGTTTCCCTTTAAAAAGAGGCTCAAATAAACTCGCCGTTACATTTCAACAAACGCAGCAAGCAAGATATGCCTCGTCTCCTTCTCCGAGGAATATCCTCTATTTTGAGAGCTCATTAAACAGTTTGAAATCTGTGATTAGAGTTGAATTTGTGAAAGAAAAAAAAGAAAAGAAGAAGGTTCCATATATCACAGAATATTTTACATCTTAGGAGGAAGTGCATCTCGCCTGTGGAAAGGTTACCGCCGCTCACCTTGTAGGCGCCGTCGTACTGGGCCACCTCCTCCCCCAACAGGAACACCCGCTCGTCCCTCTCCAGCTCCTCGTCCATCGCCTGGTTCAAGGCATCGCGGACCATCATCTAAGAAAGAAAAGTGCAGACGTCACCCAGAGGATATCCTCGTGTCTTTTAATGGATGAAACTATCCCGTTAGGTGACGGCTACGCACCGATTATTCACAGTTTGTACAGAATTAATTTAATCCATCGGGGAAAAAAAGATTCTACAGAAAAATGCTAATTAAGCTACAACGGCAGGGAGTTTTTATTTTTACTTCAGTGTGTGTATGTTTTACAGCAATACTTGTTTTTTTGTGCAGTTTTTTTTAACATTACTTTAATATAAAAATGTGGCTTTTGGACAAAGCAAAGCACTGTCAGCATCGACCTATTAATCACTTAATTATTGACGAGAGGAATGTTTGTTTATTATTTTTGCATTATTACTTTTTTTTTTAAAACATCACAAACTACAACCGTCAATCAAAAATGATAAGACAGCTGCAGGCCAAACTGAACCACCTTTACATTTATCAAATCATTTATCAATCTTAAATCATTATTTAAAGATAATGCAGCTTTAAATCTTGATTTAAAGGACAAGGACAGAATGTCGCATCTTTGCTGAGTGGCCAGACAACAAGGAGGAAGCCTGCAGCTTAAAGCCGGAGGAGGAGAAGCCTCGTCCGGCTGTGTAACCACTGACATTAACAACGATCACCTGAATGTTGCCAGAATAAAAACAAAATAAAAGCAACAGCGAGAGTGTTAGCTGTAGCGTGCTAGCTGCTAGCACTGACCTGCGCAGCGGCCGCAGAACTCTTGTGAATCCCGCGCAGCCCCAGAGACGACACGGCATTCTGCGGAGAGGACAGAGAGACGCCATTACTCACAGCTGATAATTAAAAAACGTAACAGTAACCGTTCAGGGAATAATGCCTTACCTTTCCTGAGCGGAGAAAGCATCTTACGGAGGCCGCCATGTTCAACCTGTCCTCTGCCGGAGAGAAGGCGGGGACTCTACGTAGGTCGGGAGGTTTCAACCAATCAGAGCGGCGGAAGCGCACGTCGACGGAAACTGTCATAACCGAAGAGCCAATCACAACGCTTCAGCTGAGACGGAGGCGGGGGGAACGTCAAGAGTCGGGGAAAAGAAATCCAAGGGCACAGTTCTGTCATCGGTATGGGAGACCAACGCTGCCACGAGGAAAAATACATGTTATAAATGACAGATGTAAAAAAATACTGAATTGTTTCTTTTAATTACAAGACACCACACATGCTGCCATATTCAGAGTGCTACATAGCATTTCCATGTCAAGCAATAAAGTTTCAGAGATATTTTAATTTCCCCGTCGACAATGAATTAATTTCAATCTCTCGTTTCATGCACATTTTTTATTTAAACGTATAACACCTGAGTGGAAGACAAAAGAAACAAAAAATCTGCTACAGATACTTGGCAAAACATCAAGGCTGCACCCCCTTTTTTAGGGGGAGATAGATAACCGGAGATACTAAATAAAAATATGTATGCAATTTAGTTTGTTTGGATTATAATTTTGACAGGTCTGGAGGGGCAGTTCTGAAATAGAAAATATATCATTGTTGAAGCCAATGAGAGTCTTTGAGGTTGATAAATGGAAGTTTCCGCTTAAAAACTGGAAGTTTCTCATCTTAAGAAAGAAATACAAAACAAATATCATCGTTCTTTATTTAATTACTTGGTTTCTTTTTATCCAGAAATAAAACACAACTTACTCTCAATTTTTCCTGAAGCATTTTTTTTAATCAAATGTTCATTCGGTCGATACAGTTATTATTCCATCACTATTTTTTTTACTTGAATATAGATGAGGAGGGTCATTTTGCAGCTGCATTAAAATGTAAAAGACATGTACGTTTATTTGAAGGCGAACATCGGGACGAAAACATTTGATGCATCGAGTGCGAGGCGACCGTAGAAAAGACCCGGAGATTGAAGATTGAAGATTGAAGAGTGGTTTTCCACAACAATGTAATCCAGCTCTGCGACTCTGAATTTTATCGTTTATTTTTCTTTTTTCCCGCAAACACACCTCTGGACTCGTCTTCGTGGGTAAAGTGCTGCAGAGAAACATACGGGTACAACTCAATGACCATTCAAAATGGCCATCGCATCGGACCGGATTGCACTGAATAACAATAACAAGAAGGGTTTCAGCACGGAGCATCCAACTTGTGCTTGAACTTGGATTGACGCGCTCAACAACAGCTCCGTCACAGGGCAACACTTTAGCACGCAGGTGATCACAGGTGAGAGGAAGAAGGAACGAGGAGCGACACACAGGTGGGCCTCTTGTGGAAAGATTCAGTTGAGAATTTTGGAAAAATACACAGAGTCTCGTATCAGTTTGTTAAAATAAAAAGCTACAGCCTGAAGCACGGTTAGCTTAGCTTAGCGCAAAGACTGGAAACGGGGGGAAACAGCTAGCCTGCCTCCGTAATAACACGTCAATCACCTCTTCAATTAATAATAAACGTGTTTTTAAAAAAAAATTTAAAATCTTGTTTATTTAATCTGTACAATTATTGGAGAGTTTGAGGAAGGCTAGCAGTCAACCCCCCGTTTCCAGTCTTTATGCTAAGCTAACTAGCCGCAGCTTCACATTTCACAGACCGGCATGTGATTGATATCAATCTTCTCGTGTTACACTCAAATAATCTAATTTCCCAAAATGAAAACCGTGTCATTATGAAACACCGTGGAAGCTAAAAGAAGCTAAAGAGCTCAGAATGTGAACGTTTGAGCGTCTTCTTCTGTGACGTCAGGGCTGGATATTTGTGACCAGGTAACGTTGGGTAGAAATTTGGAGCCTTTACAAAATATACATGACATAATTTGAAAAATGAATTTACCAGTAATGTGGATTTAATGAATTAGCAAATATAAATAATAGAATAGCTGGAACAATCTTGGGAGTTCTGAAAGTTACATCACATCTCAAAATACGGCACGATATCTAGTCTCATATCGCAATTATTGATATAATAGATAGATATTGCCCAGCCCTACTCAATATGCGGAGGAAGATCATGAGACGTGATCAACAGCTCCAGAACAGCTGCTAAATGGACCCTATGGATCAACATGGATCTACTTTCAGACGGACCGGAGACATTTCTTCCTCACCCAAATAAGAATTTGACTTTTATTTGCTCTTTATTCATTTATTTAGTAAGTTATGTTTTGCTGCTTTTATATCTCTGTAAACTGAATATCTTTAGATCAGAAACCTGATTTTCTGGGAAACTGCGATAAACATTTTTCCTTATTTTATTGACCAAACCATGAAAAGTAATCAGAAACTCGGGCCAATAACATAACATCCTGTGCTAAAGTGTCAATACCCTCATACGGACAGATTATCTGTATTAACATATCACACACACAATATTTCAACAAAAAGAAACATTCATTTTTCCAGAGGCACAAAAGATCCATATGGCACAATACAATAAAAATAATCTCTATGACGACAGACATTAAAATACAACAGAATTAAAAGAAAAGCAAAAAAAAAAAAACAGGAATCAACACAATAAGGGTCTGAAATTAACCCTCAACGGACGTCTCATGAAGGACGACGACGACGTTGCCATGGTTTCACAAAACGATTGATTTCCTTCTTTCAGGTGATTTTTTGTGTAAAACTTGCTGCAGAGAGATCAATGTATTGACTTTAAAATCATTCCTTTGTGATGCATTTATAGATAAAAAGACACACGCGCACATCTAATCTGATCCAGTTCGGTCTGATGACTTGAATATTAACCGATATTACAAAATAAAATTGAATTGAATTGAATTGAATATCTGGCTGGTGGAGAGAAGTGAACCTTGTCATGTGCTTTTAGTCCCTTTTGCTCATCTTTAAAAAAAAAAAGAAAGAAGAAAACTCAAGATCCATTGATAAAAACACACCCGTAATATTATCGTGAATTTATAATAACCACTAGATTATTTAAGGCTTGAACCAAGTTACACCACAACCTCCAATCGGGTTTCCACACAGAGAATAGATTTAAAGTGTCATTTTAAGAAGAACACCGGTTTATAAAAGCTTATTTAACAAACTCAAACCCAGAACCCTGCAACATGAGCACACGGCTATGAATTAATAAAATAAAAATAGATTTTTCTCTCTGTAGCAAGTTCATTTTCAGAGAAAGAAGAAAATCTTAAAACAAGACGTGTGACGTGATCAGCAGGGGCCGAAACAAAAACGTGCACAAGCAGCAGAACGGGGGTATATATATATATATATATAAAAAAAAAAAATACACATTTATTGTGGTGCAAAGAAGCTAAAAATCATTTAAAACCCCAAAAACATCTCAAATAAATCGGTAAAGATGCTGCTGGAGAATTTCAGACCCCGAATACAAATCAGAGCCGACCAGGCTCGTCGCCGTGGATACGAGCCGCAGAACCGACGTCTGACCAGAGTCTCACACACACACGAAAGTGCAGGTTGGACGTCGCCGAGCGAGGCCGCGGTGTCCAATGAGAGCGAGGCAGCGGTGTCCAATGAGAGCGAGGCAGCGGCACGCCGCCTTCACGTTGCGCCGCGTTCAGCAGCCAAAGTCTTGACGCGAGGCAGAAGGAAGTGTTCCACGTCGGGCCTCTCCGGTTCCACGTAGTGAGAACTAAAGAGGCAGAAGGAAGTGTTCCACGTCGGGCTTCTCCGGTTCCCCGTAGTGAGAACTAAAGAGGCAGAAGGAAGTGTTCCACGTCGGGCTTCTCCGGTTCCCCGTAGTGAGAACTAAAGAGGCAGAAGGAAGTGTTCCACGTCGGGCCTCTCCGGTTCCCCGTAGTGAGAACTAAAGAGGCAGAAGGAAGTGTTCCACGTCGGGCCTCTCCGGTTCCCCGTAGTGAGAACTAAAGAGGCAGAAGGAAGTGTTCCACGTCGGGCCTCTCCGGTTCCCAGTAGTGAGAACTAAAGAGGCAGAAGGAAGTGTTCCACGTCGGGCCTCTCCGGTTCCCAGTAGTGAGAACTAAAGAGGCAGAAGGAAGTGTTCCACGTCGGGCCTCTCCGGTTCCCACGTAGTGAGAACTAAAGAGGCAGAAGGAAGTGTTCCACGTCGGGCCTCTCCGGTTCCACGTAGTGAGAACTAAAGAGGCAGAAGGAACTGTTCCACGTCGGGCCTCTCCGGTTCCCCGTAGTGAGAACTAAAGAGGCAGAAGGAAGTGTTCCACGTCGGGCCTCTCCGGTTCCCAGTAGTGAGAACTAAAGAGGCAGAAGGAAGTGTTCCACGTCGGGCCTCTCCGGTTCCCCCGTAGTGAGAACTAAAGAGGCAGAAGGAAGTGTTCCACGTCGGGCCTCTCCGGTTCCACGTAGTGAGAACTAAAGAGGCAGAAGGAACTGTTCCACGTCGGGCCTCTCCGGTTCCCCGTAGTGAGAACTAAAGAGGCAGAAGGAAGTGTTCCACGTCGGGCCTCTCCGGTTCCACGTAGTGAGAACTAAAGAGGCAGAAGGAAGTGTTCCACGTCGGGCCTCTCCGGTTCCCCCGTAGTGAGAACTAAAGAGGCAGAAGGAAGTGTTCCACGTCGGGCCTCTCCGGTTCCCCCGTAGTGAGAACTAAAGAGGCAGAAGGAAGTGTTCCACGTCGGGCCTCTCCGGTTCCCCGTAGTGAGAACTAAAGAGGCAGAAGGAAGTGTTCCACGTCGGGCCTCTCCGGTTCCCAGTAGTGAGAACTAAAGAGGCAGAAGGAACTGTTCCACGTCGGGCCTCTCCGGTTCCACGTAGTGAGAACTAAAGAGGCAGAAGGAAGTGTTCCACGTCGGGCCTCTCCGGTTCCACGTAGTGAGAACTAAAGAGGCAGAAGGAAGTGTTCCACGTCGGGCATCTCCGGTTCCCCGTAGTGAGAACTAAAGAGGCAGAAGGAAGTGTTCCACGTCGGGCCTCTCCGGTTCCCAGTAGTGAGAACTAAAGAGGCAGAAGGAAGTGTTCCACGTCGGGCCTCTCCGGTTCCACGTAGTGAGAACTAAAGAGGCAGAAGGAAGTGTTCCACGTCGGGCCTCTCCGGTTCCACGTAGTGAGAACTAAAGAGGCAGAAGGAAGTGTTCCACGTCGGGCCTCTCCGGTTCCCCGTAGTGAGAACTAAAGAGGCAGAAGGAACTGTTCCACGTCGGGCCTCTCCGGTTCCCCGTAGTGAGAACTAAAGAGGCAGAAGGAACTGTTCCACGTCGGGCCTCTCCGGTTCCCCCGTAGTGAGAACTAAAGAGGCAGAAGGAGGTGTTCCACGTCGGGCCTCTCCGGTTCCCCGTAGTGAGAACTAAAGAGGCAGAAGGAGGTGTTCCACGTCGGGCCTCTCCGGTTCCCCGTAGTGAGAACTAAAGAGGCAGAAGGAAGTGTTCCACGTCGGGCCTCTCCGGTTCCCCGTAGTGAGAACTAAAGAGGCAGAAGGAGGTGTTCCACGTCGGGCCTCTCCGGTTCCCCGTAGTGAGAACTAAAGAGGCAGAAGGAGGTGTTCCACGTCGGGCCTCTCCGGTTCCCCGTAGTGAGAACTAAAGAGGCAGAAGGAGGTGTTCCACGTCGGGCCTCTCCGGTTCCCCGTAGTGAGAACTACGGCGTGACGTTGGGATTGTTTACACGACGATTCGGTCAAGTTTGCATCCAAATTGGAGCACAACTTTAAAAAAAAAAAAATAAATTCCAGAAAAAGATTTATACATCTTAAAAAATATGCAATATATAGTACATTTGTACTTTTTCTAAAGATGTATAAATCTTCTTCTTTCCGTTTCCATTTAGTCTTTAATTGAAGGTGAGCAACAAAAATAAATAAAGTGTATTATTTGTTTGTTTTCTCCCAGAATTGTTCTTATGCATTTAAGAAAAGTGTGTTTTTTAGGAACATAATTCTAGACAAAAATGACGACATTGATTTGAGTGATTGCGTCGTTTTTGTTTGTTTGTTTGTTTGTGCGGTGAAGCGTCACGAGAGGTTCTCCAAGAGGGGAAAGCCGGAGTTTGGATCAGACGGCGTCATCGGTGCCGGAGCGCCGACATTCAGACATTTAGGATCCGGGAGACTCGACTTCACCACGAAGCGGCTCCAAAACTTAAAATGGAAAAAACATTCAACCGCCACCTTGACGAGCAGAAGAGAAGCACAAAGCTCGGCGCCTCGGACCGTCCAGAGTATTTTTTAAGGGAGGATTGAGGTGGCCCCTCCCCCCACCACATCCTCTCCTCTTTCTAACCACAGCAACAGATTTTAAAAATGTAAAAGCAGCAGGAGAAAAAAAAGAAAGAAAAAAAAAGAAGCAGAAATAGCAATAAAAAGTAAAACGGTACTTGTAATTTCTTTCTTTTTTTTTGTGTGTGTGTTAGTGATTCCTTTTCACATCTCAAGGGAGCGACGTTGTGAACCGTTCCCGACCACAGTGCAGAGCCAGCGGGGGTCGGCCCGGGTCGCCGTCGTGGCGTTTTTCCTTTCTTTCTTCTTCCTGTTCGAGGTCAGGTGGGCGGGGTCAGATGGAGATGGGCGGGGTCAGATGACGGGTCGGTTGCCGTCGGCGACCTCGGCCTTCTTCAGTTTGCCCTTACTGAAGGCCTGGATGGAGCTCAGCAAGGCGTTGCGACCTCCTCCTCCTCCTCCTCCTCCTCCTCCTCCTCCTCCCGCCGCGTCAGAGGAGGACGGAGGAGGAGGAGAGGAGGAGGAGGAGGAGTCCAGCGTCGGAGGAGGAGGAAGAGGAGGAGGAGGGGGAGGAGCAGTCAGGGCTCCTGGATGAAGGAGAACATGAAAGAAAAGGAGTGTGAGAAATCAACACCGCTGGTTTCTGGTGACAGTCAGTTTCCCCAGGAGCTGGTCACACAAAGATAACGTTAGACTGGTCTACTGGTTCGTACTGGTCTTAGTTTTACTCTTGAACTGGTTTAGTTAAATTTAAACTCATTAGTCAAAGACACTCAACCAGTAGAGGGACGTAACTTCACATGAAGTCTGATTAACCGTTAGTTTTATTATAACATTGGCACAACATTGTTTTGCATTACTTTATCATTTAAATGGATTATTAATTAATAGTTAATACATCGTTTACGATTGCTGTATAGTTCAGTTAAAAGCAATAAGACTTTTAAGTTATCAAATGCCTTATTAAATTGGTCAGAAGCCATAAAAAAAACCGAAACAACTGAAGCTTATATTTACAGTCGATGACCCCTTTATGAAGGGTGACATAGCGGGACCAGTATTTGTTCTGTGGGTACCATCTTTGTGCAACCAGCCCCTCCAGATCCAGATCCAGATCCAGATCCCGGCTGAACTCAATCCACCATAAGTCTCCATTAAAGACACTAAAGTAAATATGGTGAATTGAACCCTGAACCTGGTGCACTCTCTTACCGTTGTGCCATTGTGCATCCCCACACTGGGTAGAAACCCCGGGGGTTAACATGGAGGCGAAGCAGAGGACTAGAATGACGTAATGAAAGCCGACGGACGCCAACCACACCTGGAAAAACCCGTCACTGCAGAAGGCCATTGGCATGTTTGAGGAGGATTTCATTATTGGAATAACCCGGTTTTTAAAAATTTGTTATGGCTGAGCCGAACAGCCAAAAAAAACACAAGTTAGATTTGAATTATTTCATAGTCATTTAATTTAGTCATAATTGAACATTGCCTGCGGGGGTGACTGATCATCTCCAGGCTGTGGAACAAACTCCCTTTCATTACATTTAGCCACAGTGGCCTGTACTGGTTTCCCCCCAGTAGTCACAGACGCCTCCCAGCGAGACGTCTCGCGATGCGTCAGATCGGAGCTCAGCCGCGTTTCACAGTTAATGAGATTAAAATGTGAAATCTGTGCTCATTATCTGTGCACATCTTCTACAGCTGTGCTCACCGCCACGGAGGGACGGAAATGTTGACTGCGGTTAATTATCTGCGGCCTATTTTTAGGTCTCTGCGAGTTAATCTCTTAATAGAAATTATTTATAAACCAACGGTCCCGTATTTATCAAGCAAAATGTCTTCCAGAGGTTCAACTGGAACTAAAACGCTCAGAGTAAGACAGAGTTACGGATGAAGAGCAACAGGAAGTAGAAAATACAGAATGGCGTCCATCTTTATATATACGATATTTTTGTGTTTTGACAAATAACTTATATATATAACCAGTTACCAGGTTATATATGTTATGAGTTATATATGGTTCAATATGTAGTGTTTGTTTGTTTAATTTATTTTATATATATATATATATATATATATATATATATATATATATATATATATATATATATATATATATATATTTATTTTAGTGTATTTCCCAAGACTGGGGACAGAAAAAAATAATTGTATTAATTAATATAAAAATAAATAAATTATATATATAAATTAAATAATTTTTTTCTGTCCCCAGTCTTGGGAAATACACAAAAAATATGAACATCTCTCTCAAATATTGACATATTTCCACATCTTTCCTCCTACAGACTGATCTGCTTTAGCGAGTAAGGAACCCTCTTAAATATCAGCATGAGTCTTTTTCTTAATTAGCAAAGTTAATTAAATGATTTTACTTCTAGGTCACTCTGGACTGCTTTGATAAATACGGGCCCAGATGTAAATTACTCAATGTTTGTAACCAATGTGCTTAACAACGGAAACCTGCCAGTGTAAAGAAACCCCCAAAAAACGTTTATCTGGTTCATTAAAGATGTTTTATGGACAAAGTATTATCTGAATATTAAACAAAACATGTGAAAATCCTGATAAAAAAGGTTTTCTGAAGGGTTTGGTCAACAGCAGAGCAGCTCTAGGGGACTGTGGGAAAATAAACGGACATCAGCTAATAGCAACGGATCATATTATCATCAGTTCAATATACATTTATGCCCCCCCACCCCCCCCACCACACGAGCAGACGTAACACAACAAAACAAAGACAGACCAACGGACATGCTGCAGCCGACCAGACGGACAGATCACAATCTCCAATGAGAACATGGGGTCTGAATCAGGGCGGAGTCGGACTGAGAGGTTTGGAGATCATTGCAGATTGTGAGTTTTTTTTTTTTTTTCTTTCATAAAAGCCGCACGTACACCCTCTTCCAGGCAAACGGAGACTCACTCACTGAGTTCTACTTTCAGTCTCTGGAGAAGCGATGGAAGTATTGATGTATTTATGTACATCTAGAATCACCGCCTCATGGTTGTATCCTTCCACCAACCAATCATGTTTTATTTTACGTCCATGTCTTAAGAAAATATCATCACTTCCTCATGTTACCCTATTAGACGTGCGTGTGTGACGCATACCAAATGTTTGCCAATGAGGAAGCGTCTTAAACTTGCATTCTCTCTCCTGACCACCAGGGGGCGTCTCCTCTGGTTGTATAGAAGTCTATGCTTCATGTCTTAAAGCTGCATTCTCTCTCCTGACCACCAGGGGGCGACTCTGGTGTTAAATCCAGTATTGGTCCGGCCATATTGAGAACAATGTAATAAAAGCCACCGGACCTAAAGGACGCGTTTCAGCTTCCAGGAAGCTCGTTTTTAACGTGATCAACTCAACTCTTTTTATATTCTATTCATTCACTGCTTCAGATCACAAGCATGAGGCTGACCTTTGCGACCAGGAGGTTGCTAGGAAATGAGGGTGTACGACAGCTTTAAAAACCACAAGTGACCATCATCATCATCATCATCATCATCATCATTATAAATCGTTTACTTTACCCAACCACACGGTCAGAATGGAGCATGCTCTATGGTGGAGACGGCACAGGAAAGACAGAGAGAGAGAGAGAGAGACGATAATTAACTGCTCAGTGGACCAATCAGCATTTACACAGAATCTCCAGGACAAAGAGGTGAGGAAATGAGAAGAGGAGGAGGACAGGAAATAAGGACAGGAAATAAGCAGAAGAAATAAGAGGAAGAGAGGCAATAAGCAGAAAAGGAAATAAGAAGGGAGACAGGCTAATATCAAGGAAGGAAACGCCACATTTGTGTCAATACGTTGTGGAAGTTTGGTGATATTCGGTCAATAAATCTCATGAAAAGGACCAAAATCAAGTATATTTTGGATTCATCTGTGCCAGATTGGCCCAAATATTGTATCAAACAATTATAATTATTAGTTGTTCTGATTTGTGTAACACTTTAAATGTTGCAGCTAGTAATGCTGAGATAATTTTAATTACTTTATAAACTGCTGGGTAACTTTAACTACAATAATACATTATAATGCATCAGTTGATCCATATGTTGAAAAGTACAATATTTTTACACTGTAGTGGAATAGGAGTATCAAAAAAATGGAAATACTCAAGTAAAGAACAAGTAACTCAAAATTGAGCTGTTTTAGTAAATGACTGAGCCTTTAAAACAAAAATATTAAACTATATTATGTATTAATAAACTGGGTCTTTTCACAGGATTTGTTGTCAACAACAAGCATTAGGAATACCACCAGACTCCTGCTTTAAAGATATAAAACATCAGCGAGCTGGAGACACAACAAAGTGAGTCAGACACACTGGATCCAGGGTCACATGATCAGAGAAGACGTGAAGAGAGACAGGCAGGTCCAAGGCTTAGTCTTCACATCTCAGATGGAGGCAAGAAGTTGAGGGTTAACCATAAAGATGCAGTTATTGATCTGAGCAGCATGATGAGACCTCACACATTGACAGGTTCTCACCACAGGACGTCCGATATGTCAGAGAGACACCGGGAAGACAGACAGACAGAGACAGACAGACAGACAGACAGACAGACAGACAGACAGGGCCTACCTGTGGTGGATGGGGGGGTGGGGGAGGAGGGGCATGTGGGAGGGGAACTGGCTCCAGAACCTGAAGATGGACGGAAAAACTATTACTTTAGTAATTAACACACCGGCTACCTGGTCAATAAGTCAATAAGCTCCTCCCCGTTAGGTTGTCAATGAGCTCCTCCCTTTACGGTGTCAATGAGCTCCTCCCTTTATGTTGTCAATAAGCTCCTCCCCTTTACGGTTTCAATGAGGTCCTCCCTTTACGTTGTCAATGAGCTCCTCCCCTTTACGTTGTCAATAAGCTCCTCTCTTTACGTTGTCAATGAGCTCCTCTCTTTACGTTGTCAATGAGCTCCTCTCTTTACGTTGTCAATGAGCTCCTCTCTTTACGTTGTCAATGAGCTCCTCTCTTTACGGTGTCAATGAGCTCCTCTCTTTACGTTGTCAATGAGCTCCTCTCTTTACGTTGTCAATGAGCTCCTCCCTTTACGTTGTCAATGAGCTCCTCCCTTTACGGTGTCAATGAGCTCCTCTCTTTACGGTGTCAATGAGCTCCTCTCTTTACGTTGTCAATGAGCTCCTCTCTTTACGTTGTCAATGAGCTCCTCCCTTTACGGTGTCAATGAGCTCCTCTCTTTACGGTGTCAATGAGCTCCTCCCTTTACGTTGTCAATGAGCTCCCTTCCTTTACGTTGTCAATGAGCTCCTCCCCTTTACGTTGTCAATGAGCTCCTCCCCTTTACGTTGTCAATGAGCTCCTCCCCTTTACGGTGTCAATGAGCTACTCCCTTTACGTTGTCAATGAGCTCCACCCTTTACGGTGTCAATGAGCTCCTCTCTTTACGGTGTCAATGTGCTCCTCCCCTTTACGTTGTCAATGAGCTCCTCCCTTTACGTTGTCAATGAGCTACTCCCTTTACGGTGTCAATGAGCTCCTCCCTTTACATTGTCAATGAGCTACTCCCTTTACGGTGTCAATGTGCTCCTCCCCTTTACGTTGTCAATGAGCTCCTCCCTTTACGTTGTCAATGTGCTCCTCCCCTTTACGTTGTCAATGAGCTACTCCCTTTACGGTGTCAATGAGCTCCTCCCTTTACGGTGTCAATGAGCTCCTCTCTTTACGGTGTCAATGAGCTCCTCCCTTTACATTGTCAATGAGCTACTCCCTTTACGGTGTCAATGAGCTCCACCCTTTACGGTGTCAATGTGCTCCTCCCCTTTACGTTGTCAATGAGCTCCTCCCTTTACGTTGTCAATGAGCTACTCCCTTTACGGTGTCAATAAGCTCCTCCCTTTACGTTGTCAATGAGCTCCTCCCTTTATGGTGTCAATAAGCTCCTCCCCTTTACGTGGTGGTTCACCAGCAGTGACCTACCAGAGTTGTTGTTGTTTCTGACCGAGACGTCTTCTTCGTTTTCATAAGCCGACTGTCTGGACTTCTGCAGACAGAGCACAGCGGTGTTAGTTATGAGTTCCTGTGTCACCGACACGCTTCAGCCAACCGGTCTGCTGGTGACACCGACCTTCCTCGCCAGAACCTTCCTCCTCTTCCTCTCCTCCTCCGAGCCGTGGTGCGAGCGAGCTCTGGTCAGCCTCCTGTGCTGGTGGATCTTCAGTCAAACACACATTCACAGAGTTACGTCTTCATATTCACCAGCGTCATGCAACCGTTGCACAAAACAACAACAACAACAACACAAAGAGAGAAACGGTAGAAAAGGAGAAATCCCGTTCGTCTATATTCTTATAATCCGAGCATCAGAGGAGAAGCAGAATGAAGAGAATGACAGAGAATGAAGCTGCTGAAACGCTTCATAAAACACTGCGTGACCTTCAGCTTTATGGGCGGCTGCCTCGCCGCGCTGCCGTTAATGTTTACGACCCCGTCGGCGCCACTTCCTGTCCCGGCTGGGCTTGTTCTCAGGACGCCGGTTAAACTCTGGCAGGTGAAATTATTGTTGCCTTTCAGTCATTCTGCGACGTCATTTCCCACAACCTCCTTAATGACATCAACCTCCTTAATGACATCAACCTCCTTAATGACATCGATGTCATTAAGGAGGTTGTGGGAAATGACGTCGCAGGCTTTTTCCCACAGTGTTTTATGACCTCCTCCTCTCGTAGAGGTCACGGATTCAAAATATTAAAGATATTTGGGGGTAAATTGTTGACGGAGCCTCGAGGAGGAGACGCGTCCTCCCCGAAGGTCTTTAGTGGAGAAGATAAACAAAAAAGGGACCCACCACTCTCTGCTCCTCCTGCAGCCTCCTCTCCAGACTCTCCTTCGCAGCCTTCAGCGCCTCTTTTAGCCGGCTGGGAACCTGGAGGGAGAAAGGGAGGAGAGGGAAGGGAGAAGTTAGAGATGGAGGGAAGAGAAGAGAGAGAGAGAGAGAGAGAGAGAGAGAGGAGGGAAGGAGGGAGAGAGGGAGGGAAGGAGAGAGAGAGAGATTCAGAGATCTGCTTCATCTTTGTTGAATAATGGTTCTGAAGTAGAAACATGAAGCTGCTCTTCTCACTTTGATCTGGAGCTTTTCTGAGTGTTGGAGCCGGACGTCACTGAAGAGCCTGTGAAACACAAACTGACTCATCAATAAAATAAAATAAAGACCCCAAAGACACATTAAGAACCCAAAGAACACATCCTGGTTCCTGTGCATGTCTCACATTAAATCACAGACCTTGATTAGTGTAGAAAGCCGAATGGACGACATGTTATTTAAGTTGACGTCTCCAACGGGATTCTTACGTTGGATTTTGGAATTATTGCAGAAAAAGAGCTCCGAGGTGATAAAAGGTTTACGATACGCAGCTTGGCCTCTCTTTCCAATCAATAAACTGGGATCAGTTTATTGATTGGAAAGCTGTGAGTCATCTGCGTGTTTTTGCTGCTCAATTAAAACTCACGGTGTCTGGATGAGCTGCGACACGGTGGGCATCCCGTTCTTACAGGCTTCTGTGGACAAAATGGACTGCAGCACTGACGCTGAAAACACACACACACACACACACACACACACACACACACACACAATAAATCAACAGAGCATGTTTAAGAACATTTAAGTGAACTTGATGTTTCAGGTCAAAATGCCTGAAGGACAACATCTATACATGTTAATCTGTCTCTGTGTGTGTATGTGAGTGTGTGTGTGTGTGTGTGTGTGTGTACCGACCCACAGCGCTGTCGGGGACAGCGGGGTATTGATCGACGGGGATGCCGTCCGGCGGGCGCCCGTACGTCATCTCGTAGAGTAAATGTCCGAAGCAGAAGACGTCGATGCTCTCGGTGGTCTGCAGATGCACGTGGACACAAAGTCACTTTTCAATGAGCGCACGTCAGTGCACGTGCAGCGTCACGACGCTCTAAAAGAGACGCTGTACCCCCGGCGCGTGTACGTACGTTGATCTTCCGGAGCTGGGCGAAGGCGGGTCGCAGCACGGAGGGGACGCCCAGCACGCCGTTCTCTACGTCGATCAGCCGACACACGCCGTCGTCCACGATGACGTTGGAGGCGTGCAGGTGACCGAAGAACACGCCGGAGCCGTGAAGAAGCTTCAGGCCCTGAACACACACACACACACACACACACACACACACACACACACACACACACACACACACACACACACACACACACACACACACACACACACACACACACACACACACACACACACACACACACACACACACACACACACACACACACACACACACACACACACACACACACACACACACACACACACACACACACACACACACACACACACACACACACACACACACACACACACACACACACACACACACACACACACACACACACACACACACACACACACACACACACACACACACACACACACACACACACAAGAGAGAGTGTTCTAGTAACAAGTAACCTTTTATGGTGTGTGTGTGTGTGTGTGTGTGTGTGTACCTCCAGGATCTGCCGGCCGTACAGCTTGATGTGCTGCAGTTGGAGGCCCTGACTCTTCTTGGGGTTGCAGTACTTCTTCAGGTAACTCTCTGTGGGTTTCACCTGAAGAGAGAGAGGCGGAGTCACTGGAGACTTCTGCCCGGCAACAACACCACCGAGTGCATCTCCTCAAGTACAGTTTATGAGGCCTTTGTACTTTACTTTTTTTTTTCTTCTTTTTATTCTATGGCACTTTATACTTCTACTCTACTGCACGTATTTGATGAATAGCGTCACACACACACATACACACACCTTATAGATGTGGTCTCTCAGAGAGCCTCTCTCACTGAAGGGCCGGATGAGCAGAGCCGAGGACTCACTGGTGCTGGAGAACACCAGTGGACAGAGATACGGAGTCTGGAGAGGAGGAGAGAAAGAGCTTTATTATTTACTCAATATGAATTACAATTAAATGCATCTCTGCTTAGCTTCGTCTGTCCGTCTTCTGTTAATATTTATATTAAAATGGCACAATTTAAAAGGAGGTATGAGAAGGTACCGTCGACCCACGAACGTTTGTTTCAGCATTTTATTAGCATATTTACCGGATTTGGCAATGTATCTAATGTAATGTAATACACACATATTTTTATTTATATGTGTGTGTGTATATATATATATATAATAAAGAGAGACAGAATAAATATATAATAAAACTACCCGAATGACCATCAAAAAATTGAAAATGTATACATTTTAAATGATAAATAAAAAATATTTAGTAATTCAACAATGTTTTCACAGAAATTACACATTTCTAAAAGGCACAACGATTGATTTACTTATATACACACACACACACACAGTACGTACAGACAGGCTGGTGAGCAGCTTCATTGCTGACTGCAGGTCTTTGTCGGACAGGAACTTGTCAGGACCCAGATCCACCTACAACACACACACACACACACACACACACACACACACACACACACACAGGGTTATTTATTTATAATCTTCTCTCCAGACTTTCTCCTGTAAACCAGAGTTGCACAAATGTAATTAAAAAATATTCCCAGATCCCAGTCTTCCAGATACTCTGTGGCTTTAAACTCAAGACTGCTTTCCATCGTGCACAATGCCACGCCTTTAGACCTCCTTCAAAATAAATGGGAAACGGATTTGGATGAACTAATTTTAAGCATGAATAATACAGGGCACGTTCTCTTCGATATGCCTCAGGCGTGTCGTTATTAAATTAAAAATAGTAAACCGTCTGCACGTCTAAGATTAAAGCCGGTAGAATCCAGACGCTGGAAAGTCGAGAAAAGTCCCTTCAGTCAGAGTGAAATATGGAGGAAATACCAATCAGTGAATCACATTTAATTTAATCTAAAAATGACGCTAAATTTAATCTCCACTGCAGGAAATCCATCAGCATGGATTGAAGTGAAGAGGAAAACCGTTCTTCTTTTCTCTCTCCGAGAAGAAGGAATTCAGAATTTATTCTATATTATTTATTCAAGAATTCGTGGAGTGAAACTTTTCCAGTGCAATATATAAAGGTCCTGCACCTCGGTGGAAATATAAGAAGTAGAGCGAACTTTAAAATGTCTTTTGTGCAGTATAACAACATTATAATGCTATAAATCATAAAGTTAAAGAAAACGCAAGTTGAATTTCTTTAAATCATTAATTTGACAAAAATTGGCAAACCAAGGAATATATATATTCCATAATATATACAATAAAATAAAATAAAACAGCAGGACATATTACATTTAAGAATTTAAATAATAAAAAGGAAATGAAAATGTAAAAAGAATTCTGAAGGATTTAAGAATGTATTCTACGTGATCTGGTTTTGAGTTTATTTGGAGAGAAACTCTAAATGAAACATGCAGGATAAAATGTTTTTTTGATGAAATATCAACATTTCACACATGATGTGTTCGAGGACCGTCGGAAAGTTGAAAATCTGACACTTGACTTTTATACTGAAACTTCATACAGAATTTAAGTGTTACTCAGATGATCATAACTATCTATTAATAGACCCAGATAACAACAAAGCCCCATCATGCACACTTGTATTACACGTCTGACTGAATGTATGATGATATCCAACTTATCATACAACTCCAGACATTCTTTTTGAGGGTCACAGGAAGTAGATTACATTACATGTCATGAATACATTCCTCTCGTACTCACCCAGCTCAGCAGATACCTCTCTTTGGGCTGCTCCTTGTTCTTGATGAGCACGTATTTCTTCCTGATCCTCCAGCCTTAAAAAAAACAAAAAAAACAGCACGTCACTTCATTTGAAACCCGGCCAATAAGAATCAAACAACACGTTACTCCTCTTGTACAAACAGAAAGGTCGTCCGGAGCCTCACCGTTGTCTTTGAGCGGCTCCAGGACCTCCCACTTCAGGTCCGACCGGAAGAACATGGAGACCTGCTGCAGGGCGATCTCTGAGAGAGAGAGAGAGAGAGAGACAGACATCTACTTAGCTTGGAAAGTGATAACATTATGTCCTTGTAAAACACACCAAAACCTTTAAACATAAACAGTCAGTGTTTTGACTATTCGTGTTCATAAACATGCAGCGTTCATGGTGCTACATGTGATGTCTGCCAGTGTCTCTTTTGAAACTACCACTAGAATTGTTTTATAACATGTTCATGGGTGAATTCATACAATATGTCCAAGGTGGTCCCTTTAAAAATGTACTTAAATCTGTACTGTTTGTTAGTAGTTTTATAAATTCATGTAAAATCTACATCTGCAAACCACACACACACTTTCCCCTCAGGAGGAACACACCTGTGTAGTTGGCAGAGTAGTTGTTTGGGTCGAGGAATTTCTTGACCGTCAGGGAGCTGGAAAGCAAAGGATGCTGGGTAATGGAGTCCAGGAAAGCCTGTAGTCCTCTCTGCCTCTCCGCGATGAACTCCCGGTCCATGTTTCCAATGAGCTTCTTGGGAGGAAGCGGGAGGCCGATGCCACAAACCTGCCGAGGGAGAAACATGTCGTTTGTCTTCTTCTCACCGCGAAATGCGTGTTTTTTATTATTATATTTTTAATCCACTGTCGTCCTTTCCTGTGTATTTCAGCAACGTAACCATAGAGACAGACCAACAACAGTGCCGCTGCATGTGGACTGAAGGTCAGGGCGGGAGGTCGAGGTCCGCCGGAGACCCCAAAAAGGAAACGAGCGGGCGAAACCTCAGCAGAAAAAACGTCTCACGTCCTGTTATCCAGGAACGGTCAGACTTGAACACAACACGAGTCCCAACCGGGACAATCCAACACTGACCCAGAGTCAGATCCGCACAATGGGCTTCCATTGAATATAGATTCATTAAAAAGATCAATATGACACCGCGTCACTGGGAAGATTCAAACCTGAACCCGACTCTAATGATTTTTATGGATCCAATCCGTCATCATATCTTTAAAGTAAAGAACAAACCAAAAAGAATCCGTTAATTCTACGTGAAAACCTTTTTAGATATGAGCTTTCTGTTTTAACAAGGCCAACGCCCGGTTCACTGAGCAGACAGCCAATGGGGTTTTGTTTTATTGAAACAACAACAACAACAACATCAACGCGAGTTCACTTCGAGCTAAATCACGACTGTTTGCTGTGCTGGCTCCTCATTGGTGGAACGAGCTCCCCATTGACATCAGGACAGCAGAAAGTCTCTACATCTTCCGGCGCAAACTAAAAACACATCTTTTTCGACTATACCTTGAATAGGTAGCACTTAAATGCCTTAGTAGCACTTAAATGTCCCTTACCGATAGCACTTTAGTAGCACTTAAATGGCACTTACGGATAGTACTTTGTAGTTTAACTTTATTGAAGAAATTGTACTTGCTTGATTCTTGTTGTTCTGAGTTTGGACTCACGGTTTTATGCACTTATTGTAAGTCGCTTTGGATAAAAGCGTCAGCTAAATGACATGTAATGTAATGTAATGTAATGTAATGTAATGTAATGATACTTTTACGTGCAGAAGTTGATAAACAAAGTGCACCGTGACTGTAGAGTCACCACCTCTAAGCTCCGTGTGGTAAACGACAACATCTGGAGTCTCATTTAGACACTTGTTAAAAGAAAAGCTTTTAATAAGTGTTTTTACCATGTTGTTAAACAAAATGTGAATATCTCTAAAGCTCGTGGGAACCACAGATCTCATTCTCAGCCGGCAAACCAAAACCACTTCGACTTGGAGACGAGGGAACCGGACGTGCACAAAAACGCCGACTCATTTCCGGGTTTTCAGGATTCCTGCAGCGCTCCGTTCTGGCTTCTAGATTACAAAACCTCACACGTGACCTTGAACCATTGAGCCGCCGTGACAGCGGGTCACCCTCCAACATCTCGTCGGTGCACAGACCATCAGGTCTCACGGCACCAGCCGAGGCTTGTGGGAAATCAATGACGCAACAACAACAAAAATGTGCACACAAGCTTTTCATGTTCCCAGAACAATAACAATTCACTGCTGCTCATTTTATAACGCAGACCACCATCAGTGTGAGTGACGACCGCTCGGACTTGGCTAATAGATTTTTTTATTAAGATTTCTGCATTGAAAGATGGCTGTGAAAAGTTTCATTCTTCAGCAGCAGCTTGACTAAAAGAAACTCACCACCAGGCTGCTGTTGAGGACATCAAAGTCACTGTAGCGCCGAATCACCTGCAACACACACACAGAAAGAGAGAGAGAGAGAGAGAGAGAGAGAGAGAGAGAGAGAGAGAGAGAGAGAGAGAGAGAGAGAGAGAGAGAGAGAGAGAGAGAGATATTACTGAGCTGGCTGGGATTGGTCCCTTTATCTCATTATCGGCCTCGACAGTTTAATCTTCAACACTTCTTCCAAACAAACGGATCAATTGGCGTTTCTTAAAGTCATCACGTTGCCTCCTGACAGCTGAATTCTAATTGGTTGCCATTTACCTGCCAGCTGTTCTCTGAAGACACGCCCCTCTGGACTCTGACAATGTACTCCTGAGAGATGAGAGATCAGAGGCATCAAGACATTGATTATCTGCTCATCTTAATTAACTCAAAATGTACAATAATAAGTGAAGTGAATGGTTAAAACAATGATTACACACTCAGGTCCAACATTACATCACCATACAACCTAAATGCATTGTGAGTTAGGTTTCAGTCGCAGTTTTAAAAGCAACAAAATAACCAATCAAAAACAATGAATTGTCGAGGTTTAGTACAAGTTTACGACTTTAAATAACTGTGTTTGTTACGTCGTTTAAGGAAAGAGTGTAAAAATAAAATGAGTCAATGTTGACTTTTCACAGTAACCAAAATAGAGAAAAAGCTCTACATTGCTATGAAAATAAAAAAGGGATACTTTAGAGGGGAAACGTCTGAATATATTAAGAATAAATAAGTTATCATAGGAATTTTTTTTTATTTATGAAAAAAATGAATATGTGGATAGATTCACCGTTTTATGGAGAAAAGTGTTACGTTCTAATATTACACAAATAAAACGCAATTAGATGAAAAACAATATAGGTCACAAATTAAAGAAAGGGAAAAGTAACAATATTGCAAAAAGGTCACGAAGGAACGCAGGCAAACAGGTTCATATTTCAGGAGCGTTCACTTTCGGTTTCTTTTCCAAATAAAAAAGGTTTAATAACAGCGACGCTGTTCAGTGAGGATCCGTCTCATCTTTCTCTCACACACACACTGTCTTCAGGTAATGGTGATTACATTCATACCACCGGCATTTAAACAGATGTGACATCACTTCCTGTTGACCTAGTGCAACTCTCTCAGATAATTGCACACTTCAGAGCCACACACACACACACACACACACACACACACACACAAAAATCATCCTGATGAGTTCCACATATTGAGCCATGAAGAGTGCCGCATCAGCGGATACCGGGAGTTTGAAGTATTGCAATTATTTCCACATACGAACAAAATGTGTTATTAAAAATGTCAGTGGGACATTGAACTGGGTTATTTTTCTTCTATGGATTAGAACATGCAAGTTCTGTGCAAAGTAATATTTTTGCCACCGACTGTACAATAATTTATTTGATTTAGTTGAGAGCAACACACGGTCATGTGACACACGCACCTCCATCAGACTTCCTTTCTTTCTAGTCGACTAGAAACTAACTAACTAACTAGAGCGAGTATGTAACTGTTGGGGAGATCCTCACAGCTCTTACATCATTCTGGAGTTGAGAAATTCTAGAAAGTTCTGACTCAGATTCAGCATCAAGAAAAATCTGCAATACTTTTTTGGGGGGCGGGTCCTGAATTACAAGACAGTCACAGTTTCGAGTGGACTAATACAAGTAAAACTAAACTAAATGTAAATATAATTATGGTATTAGTCTCTCCTGTGAGGTTATGTTGCTGTTGGCACTAGCATGCTAGCTGGCTAGATCAGCTGATCCCAGTCTGGACTGTCAACAAACCCCACCACCGCTGCGCCCATTATCGGACAGGCGCCTTTACGATTCCTGTGACATTGATTTGGTCACGTGACGGCCACGTGATTTAAACGTCATTTCTCACGGCGTGCACGAGTTCAAAAGTCCAAACGGCCATCATAAACACACAGAAAAAACGCAATTATTTTAATGAAACGTCAACATTTCTAAACGAGCAACGTTATATGTGAATGGGGGAAGAATCGATTAACAATACGTCGTTTATTACGCGTGTTTGGTGGAATGTTACAACGCACCATCACAGATTAAAGACAACAACGTTTGTTGTTATTGATTGCATCGATGTAAATCAATAAGACGCAATGATTTGCAACCGAATTTCGCTTTTAATCATCTTCGCGCAACAGATCGACGGTTCTCGGAGCTTCTACGATGCCAACGCTCCGGTGCCCCGGTGTCAACGCTCCGGTGCCCCGGTGTCAACGCTCCGGTGCCCCGGTGTCAACGCTCCGGTGCCCCGGTGTCAACGCTCCGGTCCAGATCAGTTTGTAAAAAACAGCTTCCAGGAAATTGCTTAATCAGTGAAAGCGAGCGAGAGTCTGCCTGTCTGTCTGTCCGATAATGGAACCGATGACGCAGCGATCGCCCCCCCTTTAAAAGACCAACAGCTAATGCCGTATTGCGGTCACGTAGCAGCCGCGAGGCATCTACCTGCCCCAGGTGAACAGCCACACCGGGCGGGTCGGTAACTCACCGTGTGGGACTGCAGGTTCTGGCTGGCTTCGATCACCGCCGTCAGGGGCACGGTGTCGTCCAGCAGCAGCCTGCCGGGGCTCGGCTTCTCCATGAAAGACATCGAAACACTGGCTCTCAAACGTCCGTGTGTCGCGGACCGAAGCCGCCGGGGAGGAGGAGGAGGAACGCCGACCTGCCCGGGAGAAGCGAACTCACCGCTGGCTGGTTAGCTTAGCTTTACTGTAACCAGGATGCGCGGCTCCGCTCTGACGTCACGGTGGGACAGCGCCCTCTCCTGGTCCGGAGGAGGAACTGTTGAATCAGACGAGAAAAACAATTTATTTATATTTGATTTATATATTTAACTAAATAGTTATATATATATATATATATATATATATATATATATATATATATATATATAACAAGCAAATAAAGAAACTAAAGTGTCAAACAAACCAGTTTGACAAAGTGTAAAAAAACTAAAATATAAGACAACGCTGGGCTTATTTATTTGAAGAAGCTTTTTAACCACACTTCATGGCTTTGAATCATTAATATGGTTGGAGTTTTGTGTTGAGAATGTCTGTCAAACATTCAGGCTGGAATATATATATATATATATATATATATACATACATACATACACACACGTACGCACAGGGGTTAAAGGCAGCAATGCTCGAGACAATTTGGCCGGATGATTACCAACCACTCACACATTTTCTGGTCATGTGTAAATATAAAACATTCTGGGTTATTCAGATTGTTGAGGATATTTTAAGCCCTCTGATTCTGTACCTGGGATTGATACCCAGTGACATCATTTAAAAAGTGGACATCTATCTCTTTAACAACGCAGGGGATAATGGACGGCATCCAAGAGGAAAGATCGGACTTGTTCTCAGCTGGGCTGATAAGAAGAGATCAAAAGGTTGTAGAGAGAAAGTATTTCCCATCGCATTGACATATTTCTATTTTTCTCATTCGTTGTTTCGTTTGTGTAAAAGTTCCTGAAAAATAAAGTAAAATTAGAATTGCCGTCAACCTCCGTCAAGTCGCAGTTTGAAACCACGTCTGTCCAAAATGTCATTGCTTCTTTATTTTATCCCATTAGACATGTGTGTAATAGGATATTGTAATAATTAGCATATAAATTCTTGCCACCAAATCCTAATCAGTGTGACCTCGAGTGCAAGTGGACGTTTCTGCCGAATTTGGAAGGAATTCGATCAAGGATGAGGGATAAAATACATTTTTTTTAAATTAAGATTGTAAACTGTAATGCTGACACACTGCCCCCTACAGGTGAGTTCAGGGTCTGAAACCAAAATAAAACCAGTTGAAATCCTGTGAGAAGGTGAGGGGTCAAAGTTGGTGTTCTCCCAATGCGAGACAAAGTCATCCGCTAAAGCACCTGTTCAGGTGAAAGTAAAAACCTCAGCACGGAGGTGGCAGACAGAAGGGAAACAAGTAGAGACAATGACCTGAACTCAAGAGATTTTATTCCACATATTTCACACATTGAAGAAAGTAGAGAGCAGATCTGACAAACTAAACATAAAAATAAAATCCTCAAAGCTTAAACGTCTCTGTGCAGACGCACTTCCTGTTTGCATCAGTCAAGTATATGATCAATAAACTAAAAAAATATCTGGAGAGACGGCGAGATATTTGACCTCTGACCTCCTCCCCCCGCTCACTCCTTCTTCTGCTGCTCCTCGGGCATCATCACCATCACCTCCCCCTGCATCACCACCTTGTCCCTGACGGAGCACGTCACGGCGATGAAGGCGAACGACATCTTGATCTTGCGGACCTCGGCTTCGGCCAGCACCTCCTCGCCGACGTAGAGCGGCGCCGGGAAGCGGATCTCCTGGTACAGGAAGACGCAGCCGCGGCCGGGCATCCGGGTGCCGAGCACGGCCGAGATCAGGCCGTTGATGAGGACGCCGTGGACGATGGGCGCCTCGAAGGAGGTGGTGCTGGCGTAGGCCGGGTCCAGGTGGAGGGGGTTGTTGTCGCCCGTAAGCTCGGCGAACAGCTGCACGTCGCGGGCGGAGAACGCTTTGGTGAGGGAGGCTCGCTGGCCGACGTGGAGCAGCCGGCGGGAAGGAGGAGCGAGGCGCAGCCGCGGGTTGTTAAGGATGCTGCTCCAAATGAAAGTCATCTTGAAGAAGAGGAGCTCCTCCTCCTCCTTCAGTCCAGCTGCAGCTCGCGACTATTTCCCGTCAGCGCGAGCAGGAACGGAGACACCTGGAGTTCAAGGGGAAGAAAAATCAGCCGTTATTGTCTCAGAGGGAGATTTGATTCCACGGCTTGTCCACAGTCCACACAGATGAACACAAGACATGACATATGAACTTCATTCAGTGGTCAATCTGATCACGGATCAGCTTCTTTGAGATCAGAGCTAAATGTAAATGCAGTTAAGCTTTAGCGAATAGAAGTTGTTGCTTTACAGCAGATCTTTGCCCTGTGACCTCATAGGGGTGGGGAAAGGAAATTAGAAATATTTCAGTTTAAATACATGTCATGAACTTGTTCCACCACGTGTGAAACAAGAGAACGAAAGAACAAGTTACAGAAAACTCCAAAAAGAAGTAAAAACTTCCTTTCAGCCCAGAGTTGATTACTAATGAAGGATTCTTTCTGGAACACGACTCTGGTTCAACTGCACGAGTTGTGAGAGTTTGTAAACAAACACTTTTTACCATCATTAAGAACCTTCTACGTTTGAGCTTTCCTCAAAAACTCAAGCCGAGGTGTGAAATTGATTTTTTTTTTTAAAAGGCCATTTTGGGGATGAAGTATTCCTCTAATACGACTATTGTTGTTAGCTGACTAGTAGCTTGAATCCCGGGCTGCTTCCTGAAGCCTCTGAACAGATGAGAGACTGAACCAGAGGGGAACTTTCTCTCAGCAGCTGACGCACAACATGAAGCGGTCTGCTGACCTGCAGCACCCTGAAGGCACAGTCCTGGTTCTGGTAGGAGCCCAGCAGAGTCAGGGAGCTCCACAGCTTCACCAAACCCCTGAAGACACAAACACACACACACACACACACACACACACACACACACATTTAAAAGCAACATGTTGAACACTTCTTCTCTTCCCTTCCCGCTGCTGCTGAACTCACTTGCTGTAAACACGCAGAAGAGCAGTGAGGGTGTCTTCATCGTACTTCAGCAGGTCAAAGGTCAGCGCTGCTCCCACCTGAAAACACACACATACAAACTCAGTGCTACATTTACTTTAGAAATGTACTTAAGGACCATTTTGAGGTAATTTCCTGTTTCGGCTACTTTATACTTCTATATTTTGGAAGTCAATTTGGTAATTTTAACCACACTTATTTTTACTCGTTAGCATATTTTGATGCCAATACTCAGAGTATTTATACAATGTGGTATTGATTAATTTAATCTTCCACTGGTCCAAATGCATGTTTTAAAATAACATAACTGTACATATCAAATACTTTTGGAGATATTCTAAAGACAATATATATATATTTTTAGGGGGGATATATAATGTTCTCTTCCTGAAGCCCAAGCACATGTCGCCTAGTTCTCATTAGTACGTTTACTATTTCATGAAACAAAGAAAAATAACATATATGTTTTTCTATTTGAACCAACAATGAATCGATTAGCATCAGAATCACCATCTAGGAGGTCCTCACAGAGCAGATCACGCTCACCTCTCCATACAGGCTGCTCAGACCTGTGACGATGAACTGCTTCAGCTCAACTGCACTCAGTCTGGTCGACTCATCCTCCAGAGCGCTGGGCGCAAGAGACATCACGTGGGTTCAATGCACAAGGTGGACGTGCATAAATATTATGGATCAATATACAGATATGCACGACATCAACAGACGATTAAAAAGAAACCAATAGAGTGTCGTTGATAAGCAGTGACTCACAGGCGGACCTTCATGTAGTGGTACGGCGAGGCGTTCTTCAACACGACCCGTCGGAAAACTGCAGGTTCGTCCTCCGCGTCGGCGCGTCTCATTCTATTAAAGCCTCGGTGACGCCAACAGGTCAACCAGCTGACTGCAGACTGGAAACAACAAACCACTGAAGGTTAAAGGTCAGAGACGTGCCACCGCTAGTTAGACAGAGACTTGCTACGACTAGACAGACTAGCCACCGCTAGTCAGAGACGCGTTCTAACAACAAGTCATCGGTTTAACGTCTCAAATATTAACTTCCGCTATTGATATGAAAGCTCGACACGTCTGACAGACGAAGAAGTCAAACACGTGTCTCACTGAAACTACAACGAGCTAACAGGAGGTCAAACAGAGGATAACTTAAGCTAAGCTAGCTCATAGCTGCTACACTGACAAGATAAAAACAGCGAACAATAGACACACTTTAATGTGTTATTGATAAAGTATTAAAATCACATTAAGTTATCCAGCATTTAACTCACCAACTAACATCAACATTGAGAAATAGCGGCGTGTTGTGAGCGCCACGAACCCTTGAGGAGAATCAGCGCATGCGCGGTCAACGCAGCGCGTTATGTCAAAGAGGTGTAGAATAGTGAGATGGATCACTCTCTCAATATTGAGCATCCAGGAATCACAAAAGAAGGGAAGATGGGGTATTTTGGGTCTTGCACAACTAGCAAAACGACATAAACAGGTAGAGCAATTATAATGATAATAATAAGTAATAAATACAAAACAGACCCAGTTCTTTTCTGTCATGTAGTTTTCATTTTGAAACACTATAAATCAAAGTAAAACGTGGCAGATAATTTCACAATGTAAACATTTTGACGACACTGATTTCTTAGTTAAGAAAAATTAGGACACATGAATTTTGGCAAACAATTTCTGAATCGAGTCTCTGCACAAGTTAATACATAATTAAATTAAAACCATATCATAGTAAATGGTTAATTAAACCAACTAAGCCAAAGTATTTAAAAACAACCAATAACATTTAACCTAAAACAATCAAGTTACTTTTATAATGCTGACAAATAACCTTTATAATTTACCCATCAGAAGGTGGAGCAGTTCGTGCTGCGAAGTGGTACATCCAATCATGAATTACCTACCGCCACCCGGCGGTCTCTTGGTGTACTACATCATGCGGAAAAAAAACAAAACTCAAGTTTCCAATCAGTCAGTAAACAATTACTTTAATTATGCAGAAGATTTCTTTTTGTAGACCATAAACACTCTTTGATAAATTAGGTGATTCAATAATGTCTGCACACGTACAAACATTATTCACCCACAGTACATGTTTCCATTCTGAAATTCGTTCTGAATGGGTTTCCATGAGGTTGATTGTGCAGTCGGTTCACAGCAGGAGAATTCACACGCACACAAACAAACGACCGTTATTCACACGACATTTAAATACAGTTTTTTCTGAAAGAGAAATGTGCAAAATCCCCACGTGGAATGTTTTTATTCAACGTCACCTAATAAAACGGAGATTAATACCTCCTTCGTGGTGCTTTGTGTCCAAAAACATCAGGAATATTTGACTGACTGTCCCACTTCTCTACGTCCATTTCATTTTTCACCGATGTAAAAACCCTTATAGCAAACTATAAACAGTCACCACCAGATGATACCACAGATGATACCACTTCATCATAACCTCCATCCTCCTCGCCTTCCACGTCCAGAGGGAGGTCGTACGGTTTTCTTCAGGAAAGTTTCTTAGTGTTATCACAGTTGACTTCCTGTCCAGACAGGAAGTCCATGAGGAGATTGGCAGCTTTCCGGGGCCGCTCCAACACCACAGAGTGACCACAGTTGTCCAACAGTGCCACCTGGCAGTTTGGCAGCGCCGCCTCCAGCACGGCCGCCCCCGAGATGTCCACCACCTGAGAGGGCGGACGGGTTCGTTACAAGGCAGGGGGTTTTTTTGTGGGTATTTTGGCGACGCCTTTGGAAACAATGCTGTGGATTTGTCGTATATACATTTTTTTAATAGCTGCAGCGCGGCTGTATGATGACCTTATTGGTCGGTCTGTCCATATCTACATTTTTAAAATATTTCGTCGAGACATTCATGTTCCCCAGAGGAGACATTTTGGTGACATTCATGTATTGTTCTCGGAATTAACAGTAATAACTCTGGAGACCCTTTTATTTTCGTTTTAGTGACATTATTGTGTCTAATACTTTGATTTTTGACCAAATACACAAACCGAATGTCATTCCCTTCAGCCTCAGCGGTACCTTGTGTTTGTTCACCATCTTAATTTAGTGTGTTAGCATGCTAACGCTTGTTAATAATGTAAATGTTATAACTGTTGAAGATCAGCATGATAGCATAATCAATACAACTGTTGTTGCTTGAGGTGATTAATAATTCATACCTGGTCCTCCGTCCCCCAGACGACCAGCATGGGGGTCGTGATCAGATGCAAGTGTTCCTGCAGCGAGTGACGAGACTTCTCGCCGACGATCTCCATGAACACTGAAAACACACACACTATTAGTTCTTTTTTTTAATATTAAAGCTCTGAATATTGTACATTGCTCCTTTAAAAAGACATGAAATACATTTAACAGCAAATCAAAAAGCAGCACAATAGAAAAAAAAGTGAATGAAAACAATTGACCTGAATCCATCAAGACAGACGTTGGTGATGGATGTGAGCACACTGACCTTCTTTGTAGAAATCATTGTTGGGGATCCTGTTGTCAAGGAGACCCCGCATGACCTGGCAACACACACACACACACACACACACACACACACACACACACACACACACACACACACACACACACACACACACACACACACACACACACACACACACACACACACACACACACACACACACACACACACACACACACACACACACACACACACACACACACACACACACACACACACACACACACACACACACACACACACACACACACACACACACACACACACACACACACACAGAGAGTGTACTAACAGAAGTTGCACTGATATTGATATTTGATACTGTTGTTGTGTGACTTCTTAAAAAAGGGACAGTTCACCCTTTTTTCCCCTGTTCATCAATCTAGATTGTTTTGGTATAGTTTTGGACATATCAAAAAAATCTAGATCGATGAATAGCACCACAGGTAAGAGGGAATATATGAATTATATGAAGGATTTTAATCCGGGCTCTTTACCTGCCGGGGGAGGTTGAGGGGGTTGTAGCAGCAGAGTTTCAACATGTCCTCCAGCTCCTGAAGAGTGGACGGGATCAGAGGGATCGACTCCGCCTGCTGAGTCTTCTCGAGCTCCCTCAGACGACGGATGAACTCGGTTTCTGTTGGATACACCAGACCTGGAGGAGGAGGAGGAGGAGGAGGAGGAGGTGAAGGTGAAGGAGGAGGAGGAGGAGTTGTCTGTTATTCTGAGTCATCAAACAGCCTCAGTTTGGACTCCCAGAGAGAAGCACTGAAACATAAATCTGAGTTTACCTGCCGGACAGATCAAGGTGACGCCGGACAGCTGAGCTGGGTAACGGGCGGCGTACACCCCGGCGACGTTCCCACCCATCGATGTCCCCGCCAGGTGGAAGGGTCGTTTGTCCAGCCCGACGCTCTGCACAAACTGCAGAGGGAGAGAGAGGTCAGGGAGGTCAGGGAGGTGTCATTCGTCTGGATGGTTCTGTGTAAGACATGGTGGAAACCACACTTGGCATCCTCACTGTGATTACAAGGCTTCAGGAAGCCGAACTGAACGACAACAAGAATTGGTTCCAGCTCGTAACTCTTAAAACTGAAATTCACAAACCCGAGGACAAAGTTGAACCACGTCGGAGGATGTCAGGAGGTTTACACAGAGGGAAGAAAGCCGGACTTTGAAACCGATTTCACATCGTGGGCCAAACGATGAAATTATAATTAACGTGCCCGTCAGATGACGCCATAGGAGCCCAATGCGGGTTTACATTTAGGAAGAGAAGTCTTTGGCAGATAAATAGATGTTTTGAGGTCAACTTTCATCCCTCCAATCTTGTGCATGAGGAAGAGGCGGGACTAAAAAGCTGGGAGGCGGGGTTTAAAGGAAAGGCGAACGCGCTCCATAATGCGGAAGATCGGCGGAAGACGTTTTGATTTTTTCTTTCTTCACTGAGCAATTTTTTCGGGGCTCTCGCTGAACATTAATGCGTCGGATAACATTTTTTAATTAAAAACATTAACCTGTTTTTAGCCTAGCTTAGCACAAAGACTGGAAGCAGAGGGGAACTGCTAGCGCCCCGTCACACCCGGAGGCCCTGAGGCTCTTCTGGATCAAATATTCCAAAATGTCAGATTATTAATTTGAATGTTCCGCTCGTAGATTATGGAGCATTAATGCCTCCCTCTAATATTACAATGTACACACACCTGGTGTATTCGGGTGACCTGCCCCTGGATGCTGTAGTCCTCGGCGCCGGTGCGAGTCGTCCCCTCGTGTCCCGGCATGTCCACACACACCACATGCTGGCCTCTGGGGAGGTGCTGCAGGACAAAAACAAAAACACACACACCCGAGACTCACTTAAAAATAAACGCCGTTCCACGCCGGCGTGTTCGCGACGGGGGGAAAAAAAGGGGACACAAATGTAAGAAAATGCGCTACCTTGACGAGAGGCAGCCACATGTCCTTGGTGGCGGAGAAGCCGTGCAGCAGCAGCAGCGACGGCGCGGCGCCCCCTGGCGTCCCGCGGCTGCAGTAACAGAAGCGGTAGCTTCCGCTGTGAGAGTAGCGGACCGCCAGGCCCAGCCGGCAACGCCAGAACCTGAAGGAGGATTACAGCACGGTGCGCTTGTTGTTATGGGGTCTTCTGAATGCTTTTTCCTGTGTGCAACGTCGTAAAACAGGGGGGGGGGGGGGGGGGGGGGTTATGGTAATGAAAACAAATAATTGATACCTTCCACAAAGACGAGGGGGCCCGGCGTCGGGGATCGAACCTGTGAGGTGACAGTACTAGCCACTACACCACCGTGCAGCCATGTTCTATGTTCTGTATTATTTCAATCCATAGTATCATATAATATACTGTATGATTTCATGTAATGTTTCAGTGTTTTGAAACTTGACATCTTACGCATAACATTAAACTGCTGGCAAAACCACTATTACATCACTGTGACTCAGCACTGTGTGTGTGTGTGTGTGTGTGTGTGTGTGGGTGTGTGTAATGGCTACAATAACCTTGCTGGCGGCCAACATGTCATTTTATTTTTTACAGCTAAGACAAAGTCCAGTAGACCAGGTCACCCTAGAGGCCCTGCTCCTTCACAATAAAAGCACATATTACGTTACACGCTGCTGATTAGAGACAACATCTGTATTATTTTAAGAATTCAAAGTACACAATGCTGAGATAAATATGTGTACAACAACAATGTGTTTTTTTTGAGGAGACGACTTGAAGTCCAGTCCTGAGGCGCATTGTCTCCAGTTGTCTGCAGTCGTTACTTCATCATTTCATTTTAGGAGATATTTGTGCAAAATTGTCAAAATTAGTGTTAGAACTCAGTTCAACCTCGAGTCGATGTTTGTGCCAAATTTGAATCAATCCGCTTCTGGCCTCAGCTGCCACCACCGCGGAGACATAATCATTTTTTTTTTTTGTGTAAAAGTGAATAACATGTTTCTATTAATGGTCTCTTTATTGGAACATTGTAAACAAATATTACTGAGCGAACGTTCATGCCTTGGGTGAACTGAGAAGAAAATATTATTTATTTATATGAGAACTTATGGGTATTTATAACGCAGCCAACGTCAGCTACAGTGTTTGTCATCTTTAGGGACAGATACTAACTTTGATGCACTCGGTTATTCTTTTTAAAAGACACAAACGTGTGTCACAACTCATTAAGTCGGAGCAGTCAGAACATTTTCATGGGACATTGGGACACAAAAAAAAAAACACAATCTCCCTGGAATCCACCAGTTCACCCATTACAAGTCATGTCTACCACAAGTGTGTTTACCAGTTGTAGGCCTTGAGGAAGACTCCAGGCCAGAACAGGAAGGAGGCGACGACGGCGAAGACCGGGAGAAGCAGAACACCTCCCGATAGCAGTATCAGCTCCATCGTGGCACACGCCTTTCAAAATAAAAACACACAGACAGACATCGTCATTTGCTCTCAGCTCAGCTTCTGACTTGTCGATGCTGACTCAGCGTCCCAGCAGCCTCTTCTGCTACTGACACATCAGACCAGTGTGGCGCTGAGAGTTTTATAAGGGATACAATAATTTAAAAAAAACACATAACAGGACCATTTGGACACTGGCGAATATCACTTTTTCATCTCCGTGAAATAGCACTGTGGCTTGTTCTTAGCCTAGCTTAGCACAAAGACTGGAAGCAGAGGGAAACTGCTAGCGTCCTTCATGCCCAGGGGCCCTGAGGCTTATCTTGATCAACTATTCCAAAATGCCAGATTATTAATTATAATGTCCCGCTCGTTGTTAATGGCGCATTAATGGGTCCTTCTAACAGTTTTTCCAATACAAGTGACAAGAAATGTTGTTTACAACGCAATTGTCAAATAATCTCCCAATCACGCTCGTTAAAAAGGGTTTAACACTTATTTGCTACTCACTACAAACAGTTGCCCGACGTTACAAAACTACTTAGTTTGGTTGAAGGGAAAAAGGACGTTTGTGACGTAAACATAATTTACTTAAAGTCAATGTCAACTGTTGACACACGCGGAACATGAACAGCGGTCTCCTGGGTGAAAGTCCTGTGTTTGTTTGACCTTCCCAACCTCCTAAATACAGAGACTCTTTCTTTCTTTATAAAACATCATTAAAAGAATTCTGGTGGTTAATTTGTTTTTTTGGTGGATACTTCACTTCTACATGTTAAAAAAACAAAACAACATCATATATGCAAACACCTTAAAAACACAGACTCAGGAGCTCAAATCCACCGATGAATTCAATGTGACACGGTCGAAAGTTCAGGAAAGAAAGTGGGCCTTGAGTTGCCCTTTTTTTAAAAAATTTAAAATTACATAAAAATCTATTATTTTCGAAATCAACGCGAGTTGACAGTTGTGTCAATAACGGAACTTCACTTTCACCAGATCACCAGAAATATGTCATTTTATTCTGAAGGTGCTGCGGTAGAAACGAGGCTTAACTCGAGCTTTGTGAACCAGTTATAAAAGGATATTTTTGTATTATGTATCCAAGTGTCCTTTGAAAAGAAAACATATCAAAACGCGATCACAACATGAACACTGCCGCTTCTATTATTAACATGCTGGCAGCATAACACAGTTTGGCTCTGGAGCGCAGACATGCTCATTTCTATCATAACGCGTTTATACAATCGAGTGCACGGAAGTGAGACTGTACCTGTCGGACTCCTCTTCGATGTGTCACCGCGAGCTGTCCTCCATCCAGTCGTCCTCGTCGTGTTCCTCCTCCACTTCCTCCTCTTCCTCCTCCACTTTCACCCAAATTACGCAACAGCCTTTCATCTGCACTTAAAGGGAAAGAGCAGCGAGAGGGAGTGCGGTGCGTTCAGGCGCTGCCAGAAATATCACAATGCCGTGTGTGAGGGTACATCCTAAGTATCTGAGGGTACGTCCCAAGTCTCTGAGGGTACATCCTAAGTCTCTGAGGGTATGTCCCAGGTCTCTGAGGGTACATCCCAAGTCTCTCAGGGTACGTCCCAAGTCTCTGAGGGTATGTCCCAAGTCTCTGAGGGTACATCCCAAGTCTCTCAGGGTACGTCCCAAGTCTCCGGGGGTACGCCCAAGTCTCTGAGGGTACGTCCCAAGTCTCCGAGGATACATCCCAAGTCTCTGAGGGTATGTCCCAAGGTATGTCCCAAGTCTCCGAGGGTACGTCCCAAGTCTCCGAGGGTACGTCCCAAGTCTCTGAGGGTACGTCCCAAGTCTCTGAGGGTACGTCCCAAGTCTCTGAGGGTACGTCCCAAGGTATGTCCCAAGTCTCCGAGGGTACGTCCCAAGTCTCTGAGGGTACATCCCAAGTCTCTGAGGGTACGTCCCAAGTTTCTGAGGGTACGTCCCAAGTCTCTGAGGGTACGTCCCAAGTCTCTGAGGGTACGTCCCAAGTCTCAGAGGGTACGTCCCAAGTCTCTGAGGGTATGTCCCAAGGTATGTCCCAAGTCTCTGAGGGTACGTCCCAAGTCTCTGAGGGTACGTCCCAAGTTTTAGAGGGTACGTCCCAAGTCTCTGAGGGTACGTCCCAAGTCTTGAGGGTATGTCCCAAGTTTCTGAGGGTACGTCCCAAGTCTCTGAGGGTATGTCCCAAGTCTCAGAGGGTACGTCCCAAGTCTCTGAGGGTATGTCCCAAGGTATGTCCCAAGTCTCCGAGGGTACGTCCCAAGTCTCTGAGGGTACGTCCCAAGTTTTAGAGGGTACGTCCCAAGTCTCTGAGGGTACGTCCCAAGGTATGTCCCAAGTCTCCGAGGGTACGTCCCAAGTTTCTGATGGTACGTCCCAAGTCTCTGAGGGTACGTCCCAAGTTTCTGAGGGTACGTCCCTTGAGTGTGTTTTTTTTTTTTGCCACATTAATCGACGGCCGGATTAGTAATTTAATGCAGTATTTTTTTTTTTTTTAGTATTATTCAAAATATCACAAATAGCCCATGACACAATAATAATAATAATAATAACTTAATACTAATAAAATAAAGTTAATATTATCATCATTATAATTATAATGATTATAATACTCTTCAACATCCATAGTAAGGTCATACGGTTTTCTTCAGGAAAGTTTCTGTTTCTTTGTTTAATCACAGCTGACTTCCTGTACAGACAGGAAGACACCATAATATGTATATATATTGTGGCATCACAAGGGGACAGGTAGTGGATGGGCGCTACAGAGTGACCACCAGTGCAAAAACTACATCTCCCAGCCTGCCTCACCGCTCACCCAGCTGCAGCTGCTTAAGGCACCTGATTGAGGCAGGGCTGGGAGACTTAAGGGAGAGCACCTGGGAAGGAGAAAGGAGAGCGGAAGGTGAACCCACGAGCACCTGGAAGAGGACAACAAGGGAAAGGACCTCGTAGCCTGGATTCACCAGGATTGAGTTTTTGTTTGGTTAATTAACCACTTTCTCCTCCGAGATGTTTTGTGTTATCTAACTGGACCTTTTTTTTGATACTTTGTTGTTTTTGGATGTTACCTTGCTGGTGGGATGGGAAATAAACCTGGACTTTTGTTAAATACCCTCGGACGTGCCTGTGTTCATCTCTCTCTCTTGGCACCGCCCCAGGCTAGCCTGTCCTAGCGACAGCCCGTGACACTACAATATATATTTACTATTATATTATATTTATTATATATATATTTAAATTAACTTAATTATGTGCTTGATTAGCACCTGAAACTATCAACTAGCAATGCATGGAGAGAGACACAAGGAAACCATGCGCGGAGCGAGGAATTGACAAATGAGAGACTTGGGATGTACCCGTGAGTGTGTGTTTTTGCCACATTAATCGACGGACGGATTAGTAATTGAATGCAGTATTTCAGGGTCCTTGTATCGTAAAGGCGTTAATCTAGTGGTAATAAATACAACAAGTTAAAGATACAGCTGGTCCAGGTGGACTAAGTCCCCTTCCTGTCACAGCTGGTCCAGGTGGACTCAGTCCCCTTCCTGTCACAGCTGGTCCAGGTGGAGTCAGTCCCCTTCCTGTCACAGCTGGTCCAGGTGGAGTCAGTCCCCTTCCTGTCACAGCTGGTCCAGGTGGACTCAGTCCCCTTCCTGTCACAGCTGGTCCAGGTGGAGTCAGTCCCCTTCCTGTCACAGCTGGTCCAGGTGGACTCAGTCCCCTTCCTGTCACAGCTGGTCCAGGTGGAGTCAGTCCCCTTCGTCTCACAGCTGGTCCAGGTGGACTCAGTCCCCTCTCCGCCACGGCTGGTCCAGGTCTCCCAGACCGCTGCCTTACCTGCCGGTGGGCCACTGCTCCTTGACAGTCGTGTCCCTCACTGGCCCTCAGCCGGGGGCGGAGCTTACTGAACCAAGGGTGTCTGTCACACAAGCAGTGACACAAACAGTTTGCTGCACAGCCTTTTAAAACTCTTCAATGAGCCTTACGTTTATTTAAAGTCTCACGATTACATAAAAGCAAATTCAATGACTTGAAATATGTGCATCTATAGGCTTGACATTAATTAATTTCCGTATTATCCGTTTGGTAATAAGTTGGATAAGGATACCATGATGCTGGGTTTCTGTTCAATTCAAGACTTTTTTTATTACCACAAAGAATATAATTTACCTGTTTCACAGTCATACATACAGGTTAATGCTATTATTGAAGTATAATGGAAAAACAATGTTTTTTTCCCTCAGCAGTATAAATTAATGTCTGATACAATTATTTAAATTGTGGGACTTGGGTCCAGATAAGCAGCACAAATGGATGCATTACCCACTTCAAATGTATTCTAGTTTTTGCAAAACTCTTCCATGGTCCAGCTCAGTTCCTATATAGCTTGCAGAAAAAATATATTGTATAACTTCTAAAAGGCCTTTCGTTTGACGAAACTAAACAAAAAAATCCCCTGCCGTGAAAACATACAAGAGGTGTATACAATTATGTGGGAATTTTTGTGCAAAGTTAATCTCAAAGTAAATTTTCAG
This sequence comes from Cyclopterus lumpus, assembly GCF_009769545.1. Classification (NCBI taxonomy): domain Eukaryota; kingdom Metazoa; phylum Chordata; class Actinopteri; order Perciformes; family Cyclopteridae; genus Cyclopterus; species Cyclopterus lumpus. The sequence continues at coordinate 23,448,893 of NC_046970.1, read as the reverse complement.
TGAGATCGTAGATGCATTTAGTCGACAGATGCTACTTTTACCAGCGCAAAACACGTCGTTAGTATACAAAAGGCTGCTTACCAGTGCAACAGGTCACACAGCTGAAGAAACGGTCCCTTAATGCATTGGAGGATATAACTCCTGCAAAATCTGAAGCTAAAGTGTGCGATATCTTTCAACATTTTAAGATTTGGTCCAAAATAAATATCTGTGTTTATTTTATTTTTTTTAAATGAAATCCACCACAAAATATTCCATAATAAACCATTTAAAAAAAAGGGACATTTTGAAAGAGAAACAGCCGAAATACATAACAAAAATGTAATAAAAAAAAAAACTTGAAAGCCACATTGTACTTTCTTCAGATGCACATTTCACCATCTACCACGAGGGTACGTGCTGACCATCCATGTGCCAACGGAGCCATCACGTAAAACAACAAGCGCAGCTGAGAGGAACTATACAAGAAACTCGGATTCAGACTCAAACCTTCTCAGTGTGAATGAAGCCTCAGACATTCAGCAACAGGAAGTCCAGCAGACAGCTGACTGACTGCCCCCTGCTGGACGGGTCGGTCTCTTCATTCATGTGGTTGGTTGGTATCTTTTGGTCGGACTTACATTGCACTACATTATCCACTCATCCATGCAACGCACGCGCGTTAAGTCTTGTTAAAGAAATCTTTAGTTTAAAGTCGTGCAGTTTCTGCGGCACTTAATCACACCTGAAGCTCTTGTTGTAGAGTTTAACTTTTACCGCTTACCGTTAACTTGTTGCGCGTAATAAAAGAATCGCCCTGCTGCAAACCGGCAGACTGTTAAATCATCACAGACCGCATGTAGAAACTCAAACACAGGATGAGAAACTCAAACGGGCTCCTTCAGCTCTAAATCTATAAGACGTCGTCCCTTAACCAGTTCAAACCAGAGACCATCTCCCAGATCAGGACGGGTGGCGTTAAGCGTCCGTTAGAATACATGGATGGATTATAAATTATATAAAATATCAAATGTCTTGTAACGTGGTCGGACAACTGGACTCCTTATGCCATTTCTTCTTCAGGGCAAAGTGCTTTCATAGTGGAAGAAAAAGAAATAGAGGTTATACCTGTAAATGTTTAAAAAGTCTGTGGTTGTTTTCCGCTTCGAGCAAAACATTTCGTGGTAAATCCTTTGCAGTCGCACACGGTCTGTCTGTTTTTAAATAGTGGAGGGTCGCGAAAAAGAAAAAAAAAAGCAGGTCTGTATGTTCAAGTGGAGCCGGAACTCATTTGAACCAGCAGGAGTCTGGATATCTGAGCTCCGCCCACCACGTGGAGGTGCTTAGTGTAGCTCCTCCCACCCCCAAAATGGCCCCCCGTCCACAGGTAATTCGGGATTGTAAAAATGTCGCCGCCTGACAGCGTCTTCAGTCCGCTCTGCCGGATGTGATCTACACAGGGCTGATTTTTTTTGTACGCGATCCACTGTTGGCCAATCAACCGGACTCAGCTGGATGCCAGACGAGACGAAGATGGTTCTATGGTGAATGATCTGCTGGTCTGTCAGAAGGTCTGTGGGTCTGTATTTAGCTCTGCAGGCCAGTCAGCAGTCTGTAAGTCTATATGTAGGTCGGTCCTTCTGTCTGTGGATCACGAGGTTCATCAGTTTGTCATTTGGGAGGTCTATCGGTCAGTCGGCATGTCCGTCTCTGGGTCTGTATGCCGGTAGACCCGTCTGTAAGTCCATCAGTAGATCATCATGGCTGTAGGCCTGTTGGGGGGGTCACCAGGTCAGTGGTTGCGTCACAGGTGCAGGCTGACTTTGCCCTCCTTGGCGAGCTGGTGGATGATCTGCGTTTCAAAGTCGGCGCTGTGGACTCCGGTCTTCCTGAAGGCTCCGGCATTGCGGTTCTCCTCCCAGTAGTGGTGCCAGTTCCCCTGCTGGTCGGCGCCGTAACCGAACACAGACACCTGGACGCAGACGGGAAGTGATGCAGTGACGTATACCGCAAGACGCTACACTGGACCAAGTGTGGCTGGTCTGGGCACTAAACACGTTGTGTACATTTTAAAGTGTGCAGACTCCCCCCCCCCATCCCCCCATCCCACACACACACACTCCTACCTGGTCACAGGTGTGCAGAGCGAAGATGATGGCCAGCATTCCAGTGGACGGGTAGCGACCGTGACCCTCGGTCCATCGATCGTGAGCGTACTTCAAGAACACAGGGTTCACCACCAGAACCTGCACACACACACACACACACACACACACACATACACACACACACACACACACACACACACACACACACACATACAGTGTTACCACGGCAACGTGTTCAACTTGTTCGTCTCCATTGGCAGTTTTCAAGTGTTTTCAAGTAAACATGTGGTAAGCGCCTGTAATCATGTGCTTAACTGAAGCATTATACTTTTCTATTATTTAAGTCATTTTGGTTTAACTATATTTTTGTAAATGAAAGAGATAATTGTTCAATAACTTTATAATATTTGCAGGATAATATCAAAATGTACCGAATTTGACTTTTTTTTTTTACACGTCCCTGCAGAATCACACGTGGAATGAAGAATTTTGATTTATTTGGACGTGTCAGACATTGTACCCTTAATTAAAACATCAACTATCCGCTATAAAAAACAGCCTGTAAACAGAGAACACGACGAAGCGTTTATTTTTTACCTTGTCTTTATCCGCCTCCACTCGGTCTTTAACCCTCATGTAGGTCCTGAACACACACACAGAAACAGCTCATCATCTAGTTCAAGCTTGGTTTTTGTTTCTTTATATATATATATATATATATATATATATATATATATATATATATATATATATATATATATATATATATATATATAAAAACAAGAAAGTTAACATTTTACCCTGCCTGAAGTAAATATTGTACTCAGGCATATTGTTGGGTATATAAAACATATATTGTATTTTATTATTTTACAGTCTCAGCTGTTATTGCAGATCTATTTCTGTAGATATTTCAACTTTTGAGTAGACATCTGTGAGGTATTAATTTATCTACTGCACGTTTACAGATTAGTTTTAGACAGTTTTTCTATTTTAAGTTAATTTTGTTCATAGTAACATGCAACATTTTTATATACGTATATTCCCTATGATTTTTAAAAACAAAATAATGGCTACAATATGAAATGTCTTTACCAATGTTTAATATAGTCTGATGTAAATGCTTCATATGTATGTTTCAACTATTTTTTACATTTCAACATGTTCTTAATGTATATTTAAATATATAAAGAATATAAAAACTACATAATGCTTCCACATTATCTAGTACCTTTTGCCTTCATTTGTGTCTGTTTCATGTACATATTTGACATCCATTTGTTAATGTTTTGAGGTTTTGAACACACAGTTTTAACAAACTAGAACATGATAACCTTCATTAAGGTAGAGTCTACTGCATTAGTGCATTAGAAACACCCCACTGAGCGTATTTCTCTCTCTACTTGCTGGATTTTGAGTGCAATTCGTATGTATTTTTATACATTTTGACTTGTCCGGTGGACAGCGCGCTGGTCAGCCACTCCAGGTCTCTGAGTTTGAAGGGGAGCAGGACGAGGCTGACGCCGCGGGCAACGTCCACCGCACTCTCCGGGTACAGGAAGTGATGCGTCGTCCGGTTCCCGACGTCGTTCTCAAACCCTTCAGTCACCGCCTTGTTCATCCTGTGGAGGAGAAAGATGAGGAAGAGGAGGGTAATACACGTGTGTGTGTGTGTGTGTGTGTGTGTAGTCCTAATCAGCTGACCAATGTGTGTGTGTTTCTATTTTATTTCAGAATGCGTGTTGTAACTGCTTTTTTCACACACACACACACACACACACACACACACACACACACGTACCGGATTACAGAGTTATGGGAGTCGATCAGCTTGCCGTTTCCTGACCGTCGCAGGTTGCCGGAGTTGCCGACCACCGCGCAACTTCGGCAAGTGGAGGGGAGGGGCCTAAAGTCCACAGTGGGCGTGGCAATGACCCTGAACATCTCCGACATCACTTCCTTTAGAGACTGGTCGTTACCGGACCGCTGAAGACTCTGTGGAGGATATATCACATTATTTTATTTAATACAACGTTATTAAGTAGAGACCCATTAAAATACAATTTCCAACAGCTTGGGGGAGAAAGACTTTTTTTATTTTAGGCTGTAATTGTTTTATACAATACAGTATAATTTCTTACATCGCAGTGTATAAAGTCTACTGAGGATCAAACTGATGATGTTAGCAGCATTTCAACCCTTTAATCTGCTAATGGTTTCTGCAGTAATCTATAAATGCAGCAAAGGGACTCAGACATTTGGCTCTCCATCCAGACAGCTGACAAATGTAAGACTTTTAACATTTCTATTTGCCGACAGACAGATTTTCATCAATGGGCCTCGATGTGACAGGATGTAACACGTTCTTTTTAAATCTTTGGCCTTCTAACACAAATTCTGTGTGATTCAGCTGATTCAACAATTCAAGTTGTCACATCCATTGAATCTCTTCGAGTGTGCGTCCTGCAATAATTTTCGGGGATCACACTTGAGTTAATCAAATCACCATGTTATTATTAAAAAATAAAGTAAACAACTTTGTTAAAACATATTTTGGCTCGGTCGGTGGGCAGAGTATGCCATGAAAAAAAAAGTACAAAAAAAATCAATAAAATCTAAGCATAGTATCTCTTAAAAAGTATTTTTTTTTAATCTTAAAATATATGTAATCAAAAACCATCACAAGTCACAGTAAGTGTGGCCCACTCTGATGGGAACCAATAGCTTTTTTTGTCCTCACCAGCCACCATCTGAGCGCCTCGGGGTCAAAGTTGTCGGCGTCGTCTCGGAGGACCGGCTGCTGTTCGGGGTCGTAGCGTCGGCTGAACCAGTCCGACTTCCCCAAGTCGGAAATACAGGACTCGGCACAACCGCACGACCTGAAAAGAGGACGACACAGAGGAATGACGCGTGGACAGAGAAAAGGGAATCACCGGGAAACGAGAGTCCACGACTTCCTGGGACGTTTTACCGCAGGTCGTCCCGGGAGTTCTCTTCAGGCTTCTCCTTGGCTTCGGGTTTGGTGGTGCGGGGAGGAGGGTGGGTCCTGGGAGGGTCAGGGGTCAGAGCAGCAGGGGGCGCCGTGGGTTCAGCTACTGCAAAACCCAGACAGACTGAGAGTCAGAGAACACTGCATCATGGGAGCTCTGCTAACCCTGTTAGCATCTATATGAACCAATCTGTTTACTCTGCTAGTTCTACTGTCGCTAAGAACAATTCAAAAGTTTTGTTTGGTTTGAGATATCTTTGACCCCGGTGGTGACGACATCGACCCCTCACCTGTCTCCCTGCCAGTGGGCGTGGCCCGGCTGATGGGCAGGGCCAAGGACAGAGGCAGGAAGTGCTTCCTCTGGATGCTCTGACTGGCGAGCATGAGGAAGAGGATGGCTGCGATCACCACGCCGACGCACAGCTTCCTCCTCAACAACATGGCTGGTCGGACGGCGAGCGGGCGGGCGGGCGGCCGCCGGAAGGACGGGTGTGTCGTTGCTGTGGAGCTGTCAATCAAACGTTCAGCCTGCTCATGTCAGCATGTTCGGACTGTTGCCATCTGTTGTCATCTGGACATCTTGGCCCGTTCGGTCGCCTCTTCGCTCGGCTTCATCTCCGTGAAGACTGAACTTTCTGTCCGGTGCTCCTCTGGGGAGTCTTGTCGCAAACTGGTTCAGGCAGAAAGAAAACGGTGACATCGACGTCATTAACAATAAGTTGGGAACTGCATTCGTTTGCTGAAAATAAATGATTCGCGTTGCAATTCGGCGCAGAAATAGATTTGTGTGAAAGCTCCCTGGAGCTGCAGACTTTTGGTGCTCGCTTAGCTCCAAACACATTCAGGAGAACTGTGGAACCGGACTGGAGCTTCGGCTGCTTGTTCTGTGTTGATAATGAACTTATTGAGTAATTATCCATTATAGACATTATGTTCTGGAGCAGCTTTAATGACGTTAGCTGGATAACCGAGACCTGGTGTCTCGGTCATTCTGCATCTAGAGACACGGACATATAGCGAATAACACATGTTAACGTTACAAGAGGAATTGTATCTATAACCAATCAATTATTAATAAGAACAACATTATATATGCTGACCAATACATTAGACTATCTATGAAAAACTAATTATCCATAACAAACGCATTACCTATAAAAGAATATACCAAATTATCGATGACAATTAAAGGACGAATTACCTTTAACAAAATAATAACAACAAATTAGCAAATATCTTAAAGATAAAATAGTAGATGATTTATCTCATCAAACTTGGACTACTGTAACTCTCACTTTACCCGTTTATCCCGTTTATTAAGAATTCAGCCCAGAACTCAGCAGCCAGATTATTAACTAAATCTTAAAGTCCTGTTACCCCAATTTAGCTGCCCAATATGTTTACATTAAATGTGTTAATTGTATCAATCACCTACAAGGTAAACTATGGTCTGGCACTGGACAATAATAAAGAATGTTTAGCCGTTCATGTCTTAGTATTTATGATATACGTGCTCTCATTGTATGGAACGGGTTCCTAATTATAAAAAGTTTTCATTCTGCAATTCTTTTAATCTGGAGGATTTTGTGCTGAAGTTTGAAAAGTAATAACAAACTTGTTATAGCAAACAAATTATTCATCATGACAGCAAATTATTTACAAAACATCCATCATCCAAACTATTTACAACAAACCAAAAACAAACTATGACAAATTAATTATCTATATCGGACTATTTACGACTATTTATCCATAAAGAAATATAACAAAGTATCCATGAAGAAACAGCTTGTAACAAATTATTTATACATAACAAAACTGTTCTGGAGAAACTAATTATATATAACTAATTATGACTTATTATCCAAGAAACTAAAAAACAACATCTATAACAAACTAATCATGATGTTGACTACGATGTTTGAAGAGTTTTTTCTTAAATGATGACAAAAACATCTTAAACAATTGCAAACACACTGCCTTCTAGCTTGAATAACACAGGAAGATGAAGGGAGAGGTCCAACATTTAACTTGTGTTGGTTAATGGAGTCTCCCTCTCCCTCTCCCTCTCCCTCTCCCTCTCCCTCTCCCTCTTCCTCCCACAGCCTACCTCCCCTCTCATGCAGGAATGTCTCCCTGCAGACGAGCTCACTCTCTGAATACAAATCAGATCTGGATTCAGTTCAGCTTCTCCTGTTTCAGCTCTCGCTCTCCTCCTGTCTGCTTGAATGTCCCTCAGTCACCGCGTGTGCGTGTGTGTGTGTGTGTGTGTGTGTGTGTGTGTGTGCCTGTAGCTAATCAGCTGACCAATGTGTGTGTGTTTCTTATTTACTCTGTTGTGTAACTGATATTTATTTCAGAATGCGTGTTGTAATTGCTTCTCTCTCTCTCACACACTCACACACACACACACACACACACACACACACACACACACACACACACACACACACACACTTTAACCAGCAGCTCTAAAGCTCCTTTCAAACATGCACATTGTTGCATGAATGTGACGTCATCGTGACGAGGTCGGAGCCGCACCATTTTTTGTAACGCTTTAAAAAAGTGTGAACATTGAATCCGTCACTTAAGTCGCCGCCGGGTGCTTCCGGAAAAAATAAAATCTGTTTCATAAACCGTACAGAAAAACTGAGGAGGGTTCAATTTCGTCGACACACATCTTACATCTCGTCATCTTGAAAAGTTAACGGAAGTTGTTACAATGTGACACGTGTGAACGACCGCCGCCGTGTCTGAAAAGTTCTGAAGATTAATTAAAATATTTTGATGCAGAGATTCATTTCCACCTTGCTTGGTGTGATTTAACATTGGATTGGCCCTCCGGAGGTTTCAGGGGTTGTATTTCTGGGGTTCCCGTGTAGCCAGGAGATCTTTTTAAACCAACGACAAGAGAAATCATCGTCAGGGTTCCCAGAATGCATTTGGGCCGATGCGTCCCACCTCTTTTGTCCTCCACACGAACCGTTTTACCTGCATTCGACCGCTCGAACGAGATCAATCAATATGCGTTTACAGCCGAGACCCTAATCTCTAACAACCTCATTATATGCAGCTCTTTAAATGATAATATACGAATATCAAGTCAAGCAAGATATTTAAAAACGCAGCGTACGAAACAAGATCAACGACAATGAAGACTTTTCTCAATTGAAAAGATATTTTTGTGAACCTGATTTTATTTTTTATAAATCAATGAATGTACAATAGATCACTCCCTAGTTATACATTGTTTTCTTTTAGTTTTTTTGTTTAATTCTGTCTCTTTTTTGTTGTTTATCCTGATGTTTTACACTCTGTATAACTAAAATGAGCATCATCTAAAAATCTGCATATGCAATGTCAATTGTCTGAAAGACATCTGTAAATGTCTAATTAATGCCTACTGTCAATAAAAAAAATAGAACAAATAAAAATAAAAGCTATTTTTGCACATCTCCCGAAATGGAAAAAAAAAGAAGAAGAGAAGAAATCAAAACAAACACAGAGACACAAAACATCCCGCCGACGTCTAAGTGGCAAAACTAGTTTGCCGTCACGTGTTCTCAATAATAAAAGTTCTGCAGATACAAATCACACCTCTGCAGCTACTGTGAGTCCGCAGCGGACGAGTCCGGACCGATTCCAACGGCCCGACACTCTGACACACATACGTGTTCTCGTTACTCATTTCCTTCCCAGGCGGAAGAGTTCAATGCTCTCTGGAGAAAAGAGCCGCAGGACAAATTCACCTCGTTACACTGAACTCCTGCAGCGACCGATGGTCCGAAAGGGGCTTTCAACACAAAAGTGATCGGCCGGTGTGTGTGAAAGTCCACAACGGAGAACAGGGGATCAATATCTCTGTTAAAAAATAATGTATTCAATGGAAGTCTGTGTGACTTCCAACGCATTGATGAGTAGCCAGTGTTCAGGAAAACACCCTGCGACGACGACATATTCCCGTGTTTATGTGAAAAGTTGAAAAATATGGTCCGATTAATATATTAATAAACCGGCTCATTCGGTGTTTCCTGGTTTATCAAAAGCAAAAACTGTTGTGCTAGAACGTCGTTCGGTTATTTACGTGACACGTGAAATAATGTACGCGTTTCACAGTAGAACCACGGTACGTTCAAGACAACACGGGTGAATCAATTTCACTGTGTAAAGGCTGCCCTTGCTTTTGAGACATTGTCAGTTCAGAAGTCAAAGGATCCCCATTAATTTGCAGATGCTTCCCCAAGTTGGTCTCTTGAGGGGTGTTTTCCTTTTTCCTCATCCAGGGAATCCAGGATTTCTTCACGCCGAGGTCACTGCCAGATGAAGGGCAACGCTCAACACCGCTCTTTTCTGTTGGCTTCTTTGTGCACTTCTGTCTGAGGTTGTTCGTGATGTGATTCTCTTCTTGAAAAGATTTCCTGATAAACACAGCTGGGGTATCCTCCTCTGCTGGTCCAGTTGACGGTGCCTCTGTCCACCATTCTCCTCCCATTCAAACTCGGCCTTAGCGCTCGACTATGGCGCTTTGCTATCTCCAATTCTTTGGTGAGATGGAAAACTTCAGTGCCCATGTTCTTGGCTCTCTCCTCCTCTTCCAATAACCTCTGCTGCAGGACAGAGTAATCCACTTGGAGCTGAGAAAGTTGGTCTTCTTTGTGCATCAGTTCATGGATCTTCTCCTTGAGGGCCACGACGTCCGCCTGCAGTTCCCTGGTTTTGGCCTCCGCTTTCTTGCATTGTTGGCTTACTTCCTGGCTTTCCTCCTCCCCTTTTTCGATTGCTTTGTTTCGTGCTATCTGATCCCTCATTTCCTCCAGCTGTTGGGAAAGATTGTTGGCTTTGTCTTGTTCGGTCATGAACCTTTTCTCCAACATGTCGTACTGATCCTCTGTCTTGATCAGATCTCCCTCAACTACTTCAAGTAGTTTGAGACGATTTTTCAGGCGTTCAATTTCAAATGTCAGCTCCTTAACTTTGTTGTCTTCTCTTTTGACAGGGTCAGACATTCTTCCCAGTTCACATTTCTCTGAATTCTTCACTGATAGCTTTTCTGTTTGCTCGAAGCCATCTAATCTTTTTTTCATTTGACAAACCGTATAACTAAGATCCTTAGTTTTATCAATTTCATAAGTCAACTTAGTGCCAAGCTCGCCCATTTCTATGTTTAGAGTCTCTACTTTGTTTTCCATCTCTGATTTCATCTTCAAGAGCTTTTTGCTTTCCTCTATCAATTTTTCAGTCACGTCCATAACTTTACCCTGCTCAACTTTGACCATCTTACTCAAATCCTCCTTTTTCTTCTCATCTGACTTCAATCTTTCCATCAGGGTCTTTCGTTCTTCCATCAAAGCAACAGTCAATGATTTCAGCTTACTCAAGTCATCCTTAAGGCTCAGCTCTGACTTTTCTAACTTAAGTTCAGTGGACTCAACCTCTTTCATACGGATCCTGAGAGCTACAACCTCATCTGAGAGCTCTTTGGTGAGGCCCTTCTCTGTCTCAAGGGCAGTGTGTAACTGTGCACATACAGCCTTGCTTATGCTGAAGGTACCCTCAAGTTTCTCGAACTCCATCATTCTTTTTTGGAGCTTCTCCACTTCCAGCGTGAGGTCTTTGCTCTTACTATCCTCCTCTTGTAGCCTCTTTCGTAGCTCCTTACACTGATTTTCAGTCTTGGTAATCTCCTCATCCTTTCCCTCCATTTCCAGGACATGTTTCCGCAAATTCTCCAACTCAGTTATCAAGTTGGAGTTACCAGACTCCCCTTTGCCAATCTTCTCCCTCAGCTCCTGCAACTCTTCCTCAGATTTCCTCAAGGCCATGTTGCTCTCCTCTAGCTCCTCCACTTTATGCGTAAGCTCAAGAAGATTGCCATTGAGTTGACGGTTGTGGATCTCCTGAGATGCCAGCTCAGCACTCATCTCCTCGTGTTGTTGGGTGAGTATGGCAGATTTCTCTTTAAGCTCTGCCTCCAGACTCAGCACCCTGTGGCCATCCTCCTGAGCACGATCCCGGGCTTCACTCAGTGACTGCTCCCACTGCTGGAGCTGCTGGCTGAGTTCCTGGGTCCGCTGGCTCTGTTGGTCCATTTGTTCTAGGTGCTGCTGACGCTCATTGACTAACATCAGTGTAAAGGACTTCAGCTTGACCAGCTCCTCTCGCACCTTGGCCAGACGTTTAGAGTGCTCCTTCTCCTTTCTTACCTGATAGGATTTCTCATTCTCAAGCAGCCTCCTGTGCTATTGTCATTTAAAGACGAGCGTATGCCACTAATATAATGATAATATTTTTTAAAAAGCATAAAAATCCAACTACACCTTTTAAAAAAACATTATTTCTTCTCTTCATTTTTTTAGAAATATCTTTTATATCAGAAATAACCTAAAAAAATTAAAAAAACATAAAAATCCAACTACACCCTTTTAAAAAACATTATTTCTTCTCTTCATTTTTTTAGAAATATCTTTTATATCAGAAATAACCTTATTTTATGAATATGTTTTTTTAATGAACCGTATAAAGTTGGGAACAGTTTCGAGTGGTTCCACCTGTCTGCTGAGTCACAGTGTGTGTGTGTTATTTCAGGGTTAGGAGGAGGGGTTAAAAGGTCACATGGTTTCCTGTACAGAGAAAGCCATGTACCAAATAACTCCCGTCTTCCTCTCTCTCTCTCTCTCTCTCTTTCTTTCTCTGTGACGTCCGACCTCTGTCGACACCAGAATGGAAACCAGCTGCCGCGCTGATGGGAGTAAGGGAACGAGCAGTAAAAATAAAATCGACACCACGGAAGAGGAACGGTGTCGATTCTCACGCCATCCGCACACGGCGACGAAGATCTTATTTTTAATCACCTCACTTAGTTTGACGTGTTCAGACTAGTTTTTTTAATTATTCTTTCTGGAGTTAGAGAAACATGAGAATGAAACAATGGTCCCTGTAGAAGAGGACGCTTTTTTAGCTATATGTATTTTTTTTCCCTCTCTCATTCACTATATTTAAATTAAAAAGCGGTTTATTTAAAAAGATTCAAGTTTTATTTATCCAGGATTAAAAGATATCTCCATGTACGTTCTTGTATTTATTACCCAATTACATTGACGTCCCATAACTTTCTTTCCTGTAACACCAGTATGCACTATTAATACGTGTCAAGTCTTAAAAGTTGACGTCACATTTCTGGTTAAGATTCATTTGTTCTCCAATAACATAGTCAAACATGACCTTTAAGGCCTTTGCACCCTCGTGACGAATAATCAAACACAAATATGGAAATATTTATTTAATCCACACCAATTGATGGGAAATTTTTGACGGTTCTAAAAAACAGGTTTGCAGGCCGAGAACTGTTAGTTTGTAGTGGATTTTATATATATTTGCACATGTAGATAAGAGAAGTTTATGTTTTAAATTAATACATAAAGAAAGATATGATAATTAATTTGGGATATTATGAGGAATATTCTGGAGGAATGTATTGTGAAACATAAGAGAGGATCACTGTTTTATTATTCTGTTTTAATGACAAATGTAATGATTAACTGTATGATGCATGAGAATGAATGAATGTTTTATTGTTTAGACAATAGTTAAAATGGATGCCGATTGAAACCTAATGTGTTGCTTTTATTCGGAAGGCAGGATAATAGGGTTTTATTGTGAAGGGGAACTTCCTGTCCTTGACCGGAAGAGTGAGCTTTGACCTCGCCTGTTTACTAATTGGCTTAGCGAACAGAACGACGGCATCCTTTGAACTGACCAATGGAACTAACCTTTAGGTGTGAATTCATTTGCATGACCATACTAATAGCCGAGCATTTGTTCTGGGGACATGGTTCTACTGGTCTGGAGACTCGAGACAGCCCCGGTCTGTGGCTCCCTGGGAGCTGCACTCCGTCTGTGGAGAGTTCCTCCTTTCTGGCCCCACGATCGTGAACGCTACATGAGTATTATCTTTGCCATTAAATATTGTTAAACTTTAACTCGAATCCTGAATTTCCTGCGGCCACGGGACCCGGAGCTTTGAACACGAATCTTACAGAACCAAAAGAGATGCTTTCGTCTGTTAATCTGTCGGAGGCAAATTCTTAAACAGACTAAAGTACTGTTGGCTATTTCATTGAGTCTTTAAACTAAATACTCTCGAGTGAATTTCAGTTCCCTCTTGAAAACAGTGACACAGTGTATATACGCCTAGGGCTTTTATTGTGAAAGGTAAGAATGGGAAGAGTGGATCTGGTACAAGATGTCCACGTCGAGGTCGAAAGGAGTAACAAAGTGTCTTACTTTCTTTCTTGTTTCTGTGTCGTCGTCCGTTGTGATTGGTTCGTGCTTCGACCTCGTCGCATAAAAAAATAAAAAAGTAAAAGCGACATGCTGTACTGTGCAACTGTAAACCACAAACCCCCCTGAGGAGATAAAAAACAACTCATTTTCTCGAGTTTTTTTTTATAACAACCTAAAGTTGTCTTTCCAGCACTTTCCAGCTGAGTGTGCAGGAAAAACATCCAGTCCATCAGGGTAAAGACAGATAAAGGTCACTGGATCGTGGGATACCTGATAAACACTGCGAGAACCCACAGTGGGATTGATGAGCTGTGAAAACACAGAACAGGAAAAAGAGCAAAAACAACGACAGGTAGACGAGGACTTTGCATGTAGAAAAAAAAACAGGAAATACGTTTGAAACAAGTTTGAACTGCAGAGAACAAGAACAATGACTATATTTAACAAAGGGCAGTTATTTATTAAGTTTGCAGAGCACCCGTTGCAGGTAAAGACTAAACCAGGTCGTAGATGAAGGTCAAAAAGAGGAAAGTACACACTTGTACACACCTTCACGTCAATAAAGCCCCCTTTAAATTAAAGCGAATATTAAAAAAAACTGTATAAATCATACATTGTACATTATCGTATAACTCGACCCTGTTCCACAGTGAACTTCCAATTTAAAAACAACAACAAAAACAACAACACAAAAGCAAAATCACACAACCCTCTCTTGCTGTGACTGTTACCTCTTTACCTCTGCACGGTCGAACGTTTCAGTTTCCACGAAGACGGCAGAAACAGGACATTGTTATTTCTGTCAAGTGTCACTGACCAGAGGCCCAATGGAAAATGTGTCAAACACACACACGCGCACGCGCACACACACGCACACACACACACACTTATAAATAACTTTAGTGTCAGTTGGAGTGAAACTGAAGTGGCAAACGCACTCAAAGAGATAATTGACGTGCCTCATTTGACAGATGCTTCAGTTTTAAACACACACACAGACACACACACACAGACACACACACACACAGACACACACACACACACACACACTGTTAAGGGGGTTTAAGCAACCGCTCAGAAACACACTCCCCTTCCAGTTACAGCACTGACTCAGACACAGTCAGACCATGTACGCCGTCTACTTTATTTGTACTCTCCATACAGAGCGAGTCCTCGTGGGTGCAGCGGTCTACTCCGTAATGACGACACCCATTTCCTGTCTGAGGAAGCCCTCATCTGCTCCTCTGACACTTCACACTCCCCCCCCCCACACACACACCCTATTAAAAAGGATTTTAAATGGGCTTTTTCTTTTACGAGAATCAAGGCTTTAAAGAAGAAAAACGGACGTGAGTCTCAAACAATCCGTTTCTGTGCGGCCGCTATAATTATATCTCTTTCCAAAGAGAGAGAGAGAGAGAGAGAGAGGTTTGACTCGCAGGCCTCTGTTCTATAATTATGTCATGCATCCGGTTTTCAGTTGTAACCCTAACCCATCAAACGTAAATATTATAAACCCAGAGTCACATCGAGCGCCACACAACTGCCGTTAACACACACACACACACACACACACACACACACACACACAGACACACACACACACAGAGAACATTACAGACTCGCAGCTAAATATAAATGTTTACGCTGCATAGTCTAAATTCATCCCTGAAGGACCAGAATTATACTCAACTCGTCGCCCACAAAAATACCACAGAACATTAAATAAAAGTCATAAAATGTTCACCATAAAGCAAGATAGCAGTAATGGGAACATTACAGGCAAAAAGAGGAGATAACATAGCATTAAATACAAAATAAAGTCGCTATTCTTTGACGAGAACTGCTCCATGGCTGATAGATAACCTCCAAGGAAACTTGAAGAATACAGAATATATATATATATATATAGAGAGAGACCAAGTATTATGATATAGTCAAATACAATAATGCCAAAATACACCAACTGTGTTGTCTTGTATGTTGACTAGAGCCTCAATGATGGTTTGAGATCATTAATTGATCACCTTGGATGGATTAAAACATTACATTTTTAACTCGGTTAATAATCAAGTAATCGTTACAGTCATTTTTCAAGCCAACATTCAGAATTCAGCTTCACCAGATGTAGTTTTTTTTCTTCGTTGTATGCGACTTAAAAGTGAACATATCTCGATTAGTGTATGACATTATGTGATTCTATACTATTAGAATATTACAGAGTGCACAACAAGTATATTAAAAAATGTGCAAAAGAACCATCATGGGAATACTGAAGAATTATTATCCAATTACTGTAAATATTTATTACCTAAACTGCATCTCCTCATTGGGATCAATAAAGTCTGATCCAAACTGTGAATCGATACACTTTATCTTCTCTGGGAATCGATACATTTTATCTTGAGTGTTTTTGTAGGAGATGTGTCGGAGATTAAATTACAATAAAATCTAAAAGGAGCAGCACAAACAATCTCATATACATATATATATATATATATATATTTATATATATATATATATATATATGTAGATCCACTGCGTCCACCTCCTCATCTCTTTCTCTACTTACCTTTCTTTGTTTCCTCCCCTAATGTCCTTCTCTACATGGTCCTCTCCTTTCATATCTTCCTCTTTTCTTCATCATCCCCTAGTCTGCC
Source organism: Cyclopterus lumpus (assembly GCF_009769545.1). Taxonomy (NCBI): domain Eukaryota; kingdom Metazoa; phylum Chordata; class Actinopteri; order Perciformes; family Cyclopteridae; genus Cyclopterus; species Cyclopterus lumpus. The sequence goes on along the minus strand of NC_046970.1, from coordinate 23,432,874 downwards.
TCCTTCACCCCTTCTTTACTGTATCCACTCCTTCTCTACCTCCTATTTAACTTTACTACTTCCTCCACACCTCCTCTACCCCCTCTTCTCCGTTGTCTTCTCTCCCACCCCCTCTTCATTCTTTACCTCCATCTGTCCTTCTCTGCCTCCTCGTTTCCTTTCCCATCTTCTCCTTCACTGCTTTTTATTATAAATATATTGTTTGTGAAATACAGGCAGAGCACAAATGTTCTGTATTCAACATTTTCAGCGATGATGGTGAATAAAATAGGAGGAAATAAAACAAGAAAAGTACAGAAAAATAAATATATATATAAAAGTACAAAAAGATTAGATAGGTAAATAAACACATTGAAGTACAGGTTAACCATTGTCAGCAGATGGGTACGACAGATATATTCTAGAAACGTCTGTAAAGATTTACTACAACAGCTATTTTTCTTGTGCTAACAATAAACTACCTCCCCAATCAATAGTTTGATCTTATTTTAAGTGTTTCTGTAGGAAAAGTGTAGAAGATGAAACACTGACAGGGAGCAGCAATAAAATCAGTCCAACGAACTGTGAGCGCCTCAGAAAACTGGATGTTATAATGAAGGAGTCCTTAAACGAGATAACTACAGGCTTCACGAAGAGGAATATTATAGGGATGATATGAGAGGTAATGACACAGTAGAGTGCATTACAGTCACACTAAACAGTAACTATTATACAAATCTAGACGAGATAATACAGTACATATATATATATATACAAAAATATACAAATCTATACGTGAAAATACAGTACATATACTGTATATATATATAAAAAATAATATACAAATATATACGAGATACAGTACATTATATATATATATTAAATAAAAAATATATACGAGAAAATACAGTACATATATATATTAAAAATAATATACAAATATATGAGATACAGTACATTATATATATATAAAATAAAAAATATATACGAGAAAATACAGTACATATATATATTAAAAATAATATACAAATATATGAGATACAGTACATTATATATATATATATATATTAAATAAATAATATACAAATCTATACGAGATAATAAAGGTACATATATATATATATTACACATATATATATATTAAATTAATATCATACAAATCTATACAAGATAACACAGTTATATGTTATCTTGTATAGATTTGTATGATATTAATTTAATATATATATATATATAATTTTAATAATAAGAATACATTGAAGGTACTCAGTCAAGTGGACTTAGGTCAAACTGGACTCCACAATAATAAGCGTATATATATCATTTCTATACAAGCAATGTGCGACATTATATATATTTTCAAGTTCTTTACGTTAACTACACTTGGCGGAAAAGCCTTGAAATGTGAGTCTTGTGAAATGCTTGTTATTCTTTGCGCCGGCTCAAGAATGCAAAAATAAATAGACTTTGCTTAGACTTTGCAACTCTGACGTAGAGTTCAAAGAGTCAGCTGGTCGCCTCCAACATCCGGCCGCTCATTAGAGAACCTTTTTGCATTTGGCTTGTGGCAATTGCTAATTTCCAACCCTCTGACTCACTAATCTTCTACCTAATTAAAAAAAAAACACTGTCCACACTGATTGATGTGAACAGAGAGGGCGTTCCAGCGAGGTTCTCCCACCCTTTGCCCCCGTTTCCTTGTTTTTTTTTAGTAGTTTATCTTATTTTTATCACTAAAAGGAATTTCAAACATTTTTGAGAACGGGACTCACCGACAGGGAAACAGAGAAATAAAGGAAAGCAACAATGTAACTGTTAAAAGTATGTCTTGAACTGATCGTCATGGTGATTGTGCAAAAACTCCGGTACATGGTGAAGTCATTGAACCCCAATTCTGCCTCTTCTCGTCTCTAATGAACGTCAGAAAACTTACAATGCAACGAGAAATAAGTCTTTTATCATCATTTCGTACAAACCGTGATCTTGTAGTTAATAAATAAATACAAGTTGTTTCTGCAAATTATTAATAGTGATTATAATGTGAATGTCGGTTCAGCCACAGATACGTTGATGGTTTGTATCGTGCTATTTAAGATCAACGTTAGACACGATGTGCTGGGATATTGTTGCACAGGAGACGATATTTAAATATATTTATGTTCAGAAATTCTTAAAGAACATGTTCAATATTCTTTTATAAAAGGTTTATCCACGTTATTTCAAAGCGTTTCCCCCGATGATGATGTTGATGATGGAGGACAGGAAGATGTGGAAAATAAAAGTGATCGATTGATTTATGTAAATAATAATAAAAATAAACAAATAAAATACAAATATTTAAAAATATATATATATATATAACAAATGCTATATGCAAACAACTGAATAATTAGTACATGGTTAAATGGAAGTTAAAAATAAACTGAGGGGGGCTCTAACAAACGATGTTGGCTGCAGTGACGGGTATTTTAGGGACCGGAGAGCAACAGATGGGGGGCTCGGACACTACGTGGTGGTCTACATGCAGGTCACCAGAGACCACAATGAGGGACTAGGAACACACAACAGATGGGGGGCTCGGACACTACGTGGTGGTCTACATGCAGGTCACCAGAGACCACAATGAGGGACTAGGAACACACAACAGATGGGGGGCTCGGACACTACGTGGTGGTCTACATGCAGGTCACCAGAGACCACAATGAGGGACTAGGAACACACAACAGATGGGGGGCTCGGACACTACGTGGTGGTCTACATGCAGGTCACCAGAGACCACAATGAGGGACTAGGAACACACAACAGATGGGGGGCTCGGACACTACGTGGTGGTCTACATGCAGGTCACCAGAGACCACAATGAGGGACTAGGAACACACACGCTGTTCGAGAAAGTAACGCCGGAGAGCTAGAAAGTCAGAGGACAGTGTGCCTGCCCCCCCCCTCCCTCCCTCCCTCACACCCCTCCACCCTCTTTCCTCCTCTCTCTCTCTCTCTCTCTCTCTCTCTCTCTCTCTCTCTTCTTATCTTGTCCGCCACCTTTTTATTTCACGCGCAACAAACCGCTACAAACAACAAACAACAAACAACGACCGAACAGGCGCGAGAACAGCTGCACGAAGCAGCCGAAACCTGCAAGAAGTTTGATGGAAAAACTTCACCGAAGTTTGCAAGTTTTAAGTTTCCACCACACACACACACACACACACACACACACACACACACACATTGTGGGCTGTGCCCGGGTCCCGACACGCACGCACGCACACACACACTGACCTGGTAAACAGCCGGTTAAACGGCACAAATCTCCGGTCAGGACTCACATGAAGGAGCAACGTCCGGATGGTTTTTCTTCTTCTCTCTTTGTGAAGCTGCAGAGTAGTATTGGGGCACGATGATGCAGAACTAACAGGCCCCGCCCACCGGGGAGAGGAAGGGGGGGAGGGTGGTGGTGTAGAGGGGGGGGGGGGGGGGGGGGGGGGGGGTGGAGGAAGAAGGGATTTTTTTTTTTTTTTTAGAGGTGCTTGGAAGTTGTCAGTGTGTGTGTGTGTGTGTGTGTGTCCCATAATCTTGAAATAATCTTTATTTGTTTATAAGACTTTATTTTCGTAATGTTATAACAATGTTTTCCCCTCAACGTATTTTTAAACTATTCCCCAGACTACCCACACGCAAGCTTTTAAATTCCAGAGGTTTAAAAGTGAAGTCAAATTGATTTAGTTTATTGTTGAGGTGAAGAGGTGCCACGTGCCACATTTAAAGAGGATAAAAGAGAAAACTAAAATTCATATTTAAGCGATGCAGAATGCTTGAGAGCTGCATTATGACCCATTATATTTTTTTAATTGTCACCTGGCACCTAAATGTGTTTTTCCCTTTTCATAAATAAAGACTTTCCACCATAAATTGACGCAGAAAAAATCCACCAGAATGCAGGAAATTAAGTATTTGAACCCATGTAAGAGTTGACGAAACAGATATTAAACGAGACAATTAAAAAACACAGACAAAAAATAGTTTGGACTTGAATTAAGAGGCCGATGACTGGTTTTATTAACTAGCTTTTTAAATATTTCCTTCCTTACTTCTCTGTAAAAGCGAATATAAAATGCACGTAGACAGATGAATATAAAAGACAGAAGCTAAAACTAACAGGCCTAAAGATAGAAAGTTAGTTTACGAGTATTGTTACACGGCGAGGAACAATTTTAACACTCTTAATGTTGTCTTAAAGTAAAGTTGTCTTGTCATTGTGTCAACTGTTAAAAACTTGTAAAAAAAAGTATATATATATATATTTCTCCAAGCAGCTTTGAAATCCTAAATACAAAAAAAGTTAATGTAAGTGAATTACATGAAAATATATTTCTTGCAGGGGTGAACACATCCGTGATGACTGGACGTCGTCCTCTCCCTCTCGTTCAGCCGCCGGATGGATGAAAAAGTAAACGTGTTAAAAAACCTGTTGAGACGCACGTCTTCGTTATCCGCTCGTCTCCCAGGCAGCCGGAGGGAGGAAATACAACGACGGCAGAAACAAATTTGCCATAAGAGGAGAGGGCCCATAATGTAGTTAATCGCCAAACCCGACTGTCGCTGCAGTGCATTCTGGGATGGGGCCGCGGACACAAAGGACATCTCGGAGTTGATCTCATAGTGACATTTGCAGAATGTCAGACTGCACGGAGACAGGAAGAGAAGACATAACGGAGACGCACAGAGATGAGGATCAGCTCACCTTTCAGCCTCGCGAGCTGCACGTTCTGTCTGTTCAATAAAATAACCAGAGACAGTAGAATAGCTTTATATATCGTATATAACTTTAAAGGAGCCGGTCTGCAAAATGAGTACTTTTTTAAAACTTTTGATACTTTAAAAAGGGGCTAAATGTGAAATCCACAGCATACAGTACGCATTGCCTCCACACGGCTCTCAACATGGCGGCAGCTGAGCCCTCGGGCCCGCAGCTAGCTTACGGGGAACGCTAACGTGCTAACATGCTAACATCGCCCGACTATGTCGACAAAGCACAAAGAAGCTCGGATAAGAACACACACACAAGAGGGAGAGTGGCTTCATTCTTATGCTCCTCTATATATTTACACAGATTAAGTTGTTTTCTGCTATATTAACGCCCTGAATTTAGCATATTTGACTGATAAAAGAGGGTAAATGGACTGTAATTGCACAGCGCTTTCCTAGTCTTCCTACCTCTCAAAGCGCTTTAACACTACATGTCATCACTCTTCCATTCACACCCATTCATACACTGATAACAGGGGCTACCATGCAAGGTACCACATGCCCATCAGGAATAAATAACATTCAAACAACATTCAAAAAACATTCGGGAGCAATTTTGGGCTAGCAGAGCTTCTGACTGAAGGGCCCAGCTCTACCGTTGATCCGCAGTCACCCCGAATACTTATATACGTCTCTTCTGGCGCCTTTTGCGCTTCCTCATTCACGGCCGTTATTCGCTTCCTCATCGAGTCCCCAACACGTCGACATCCTGCACTCTTGCTTCAGTTTCCTGAGAAAGTTCAGATCGAAGGTGCAGTCTCTCACTCACAGGGTCACCACAGTATCGTAGCTGTAAGCTTATTCTTGGTTTACATATTTCTAATTAGTCTGTGTGTTTCTACAGCCGTGTATTCAAAATACATGTACAGCGTATGTGTCGATGAATGTGTCTTACCAATGTAACATGTACATTACACTTGTGTTTCAAAATATAGTAACAATGGCAAAACAATAATAAAAAAATTGAGAAAATAGTAGATTTGGATTCCATTATGTATGAATCCGTCCTGTACAAAATAAAACGCTATATATAATGCTTGATACTTTCTCAAATATCAGTATTTATTTTTCAAATATTTTTTCCCCTTCACCACTAAATCAAATAAAACAGATTAAACTACTTAATGCTCTTCTTACTATCAGGGAAGCTAACGCTAACAACATTAGCTAATGTTCACTTAATGGATAATTGAGGGGTTGAAAAAAATAACAAAAAGCTAGTGGAAGATACACAATAGAGGTACATTAATTAAGTTTGAATGCACTTTTTAAAATGAATGGTGGTAAAAGTTAAACAGTAACAGTTAAAGCTATTTTTACTACCTGAATGAAGGTTAAAGGAAAAGTTAAAGGGTTTTTATTTCATTCTACACTCCGTTTTAATTATTTAAATCAACTTGTTCTGTATCTAGTGATATTTTAGTGATATTTGTGAGTTGTCTGTTACATTTGATCAGTTTTGTGGCTCCGCACTGTTTTTACACGTGTAGTTGTAAACAGACGCGATGTGACAGAAGCAGTTGAGTCTCAAGAGTTTTATTTTCAGCTTCAACAGTAACATGCGGTTAATAATCACCATCAGGTCCGTCGGGTTATAGTAGCAGAGATGGTTGTTAGTATTGTTTAAAAGGCAGAGGTTTTCAAAGTGGGAGGCGTCCTAACGAGGCTTTAAAAGAAGATTTTAAAAAACTGCCTAAATGTGTGGGAATTGGTTAAAGAGTTGGGGGACTTATCTGTTTCCCCCACAGTCCTCGAGACAGAAACTCATACATGCTCTAGGACAAACTGAAGTTATCTCAAATAACACATTTGAGGCTGTCGTGGCTCAATTGTTGAGTCCAAGCTTTGTTTGAGGAGAGGCCCGCCGTCTCACACTTTGAAAACCCCTGTTTAAAAAAAAAAAAAGCCATTTGCATTGCAGATAAAGTGACCGATCAATAAAAGGTTCGTCACATTCCAGCATACATGACTTTGGCTTTGAGACGACAGACAGCAAATGCACATGTCAACTGAAAAGAACACTGTTGACTGATGAAAAAAGTAGTTTTCACTCTTGCCGAGGACAGAAAACAAATGAAACTTGAACTAGAGACCATCTTGCAATGGGCTCCCACCAGCTGCAGGCCCTCTTTAAACTCAGCCTCCCTTTTGATCTCAGCTAAAACACCTGGAAAGTTTCATGGCTGCGTCTCGCTGAACGTCCACAAAAAAAGAGGCAGACGGCACCGTAAACAAAGCTGTCGACTACGTCAGCGTCTCTCTCTCGATGACCCACATTTTGCCACATTGGCACACACAGACTCACAACGGGGGAAAACAGTCCAGGTGTCTGTGTCACCGTAGAAACCCCCGAAGATGAACAATAAGCACCGTGGAATATGGATATGAAACACAAAACATGTATATTATGAAATGTAGAATGGAAAAAGAATGTCATATAAATGGATTAATATGCATATATATATATATATATATATATATATATATATATATATATATATATACATATATATATATATATATATATGGTTGTTTACACACAAGCAGTAACATTTACAAATCTGGAGTGGATCATTTGTCCTTTTGGTCCCTGATGCAGAGGGTGTTGAACGCCACAGCGCCCTCTACAGGAGGTGCACTGCACTGCAACAGGGCTGTTTAAAAGGCACGGGATTGTGTATTTTTTTGTCTCGACGTGAAATGTTGTTTCTGTAAACGCCACATCAGTTCTGTTCTAAACTAAATAGAAAAAAATAAAATAAAAATGAATACGCTATGGCGATGTTGTGATGATGTCCTGCAGAAGCACTGCGGTGCAGAGGTATCTTCAGTGTTTTGGATGTCGTGTTATGGCTTGTTTAACGGCCTGCTTGGTGCCAGATTTGATGTGAAAACAGCTTTGTTCTAGTATTCGTACGTGTTGTTGATTTTGAGTCTCACAGGTGATCAATACAGCCGACTGGGAAAAACAAACAAAGCCTGAATTTAGCCCGTTAACTGTAAACAAAAGTCTCGTGATCCGAGACGCGGTGTTCTCCTCCACGTTCATTTCTGTGACTTGAGAGGCTGTAATCTACGTTTACATTCTTCTGAGTTTTAATAATAAAAACTGTTTATTATTGTGGTCTTCAGGTAAAAAAACAAACAAATTTGCATCTCCAAAACATTTCAAGATCTCAGAAAAATCACCTTGATTATTAAGCATCAAAAAGCTTTTAGGTAAAAAAAAAGAAAGAAAGAAAGATCTTAGCTCATTAAAAGGTGTAAAAAAAAAAGATTTAAACGTGACATTTTTTTCTGGTTGCTTCAGGCATGTACTGTCAAAGCAGTAAAGTTCCCTACCCAGAATGCATTTCAGCACCTGATTGGCTGAGAGTCAGAGCACCAGAGAAGGCATTAACAGGCGATACTAAGCACAGCTTAACATTTGTCAAAATGTTATTATTCCTTTCTTTAAAAGCAACACAGGTACGAAATATTAACACTTTGGTGAGGTTTGTTTCTTGCTTTACATTTAGTTATTTAACCGTTTCCCCACACAGATTCACTTACTCCGTCATCCGATAACAAACAGGTAAAATATAATATAATAGCGTAAACGCTGTCAGATGAAAACCTCACATCCTAATTTGTAGCTGCCCCGCACGCTATTATTTTGTCATCACTTTTCCTGACTTCCACCACAAGTTATGGGCATATGAGGTTTTCATTTTTATAATTAAATGGCACATGCTTTGCATAATGTGTGTTCATATAAGTGTTTTGTAACAGAAAAGATATTTCTGTTAAGTGGTCATGGTGTCACGAGGCATGATGGTCAACACAGGTGTCAATAATAGAGTAAAAGCGTTCGCTTTAACCATAATATATATATATATATATATATCTTAAATTTGCACATCTAATATTCAGGTATTTTTATATATATATATATATGTTTTCTTTTTTTTATCTTAAATTTGGACATCAAATATTCAGGTACTGATTGAGGTCAGTGTGAGTGTGTGTGTGTGAGTGATTGTGTGTGTGTGTGTGTGTGTGTGTGTGTGTGTGTGTGTGTGTGTGTGTGTGTGTGTCTACTGGACAACACAGCAGCAGGTTGCCGGGTAATTGTCGGCGTTGACTTGTTGCTCGTTGCCGTAGACGAAGTAGAGGTGAGAGTTGCCCTTCCACTTGTAGTTCACTTTAGTGATCGGGATCAACTCCACGGTCTGCCTCTGAGAGAGAGAGAGAGAGAGAGAGAGAGAGAGAGAGAGTGAGAGAGAGAGGTAGTGTGAGAGAGAGAGAGAGAGAGAGGTAGAGTGAGAGAGAGAGAGAGAGAGAGAGAGAGAGAGGAAGAGGGAGAGAGAGAGAGAGAGAGAGAGGAAGAGGGAGAGAGAGAGAGAGAGAAAGAGGGAGAGGGAGAGAGAGGGAGAGAGAGCGTGTTAAAGAAATAGTTTCACAACATTATGACATAGATATTAAAGAGATTATAATTATAATTATTATTATTATAACCTGTTTAACTTCCTAACACTAGAAGCTTAAAATACTTCATTAAAAATGCCAAGATTTCCTAATAATAACCACTATAGATGACTAATAACAACTATAGATGACAAATAACCACTATAGATGACTAATAACAACTATAGATGACAAATAACCACTATAGATGACTAATAACCACTATAGATGACTAATAACAACTATAGATGACAAATAACCACTATAGATGACTAATAACAGCTATAGATGACAAATAACAACTAAAGATGACTAATAACAACTATGGATGACAAATAACAACTATAGATGACAAATAACCACTATAGATGACTAATAAATGACAAATAACAACTATAGATGACAAATAACCACTATAGATGACTAATAAATGACAAATAACCACTATAGATGACAAATAACCACTAAAGATGACAAATAACCACTAAAGATGACTAATAACCACTAAAGATGACTAATACATGACAAATAACCACTATAGATGACTAATAACAAAGTAAAAACATACAGTTGATGATAAATATTTTAGTACATGAGCTACATGCCTATTCAAAATATTCTGGTTAATAATCATGAAAACCGCAAAACTGTGACAGTTCCTCTGACAACACATCCAAATGTAATATGGTGACATGCATATAGTCAATGTTCCACGACTCGATATCTGCGGTTCTCCACAAGCACTTAACATTATTATTTGAGTTCCTCTTCCATCTGAGGACTCACCTGCTGCAGGATCCTGGAGGTCTCGGCGTACTTGCTCTGGTGGTCTTTGATCAGGCGCTCGGAGGCCTCGGAGATGGCCGGGTTTGGGAACCCGATCAGCGGGTAGAGCTGGGAGGAGACAGACCGAGAGTAACACAACCGACAATAATAATAAAACCATAATAATACCAACGTCCTTTAATTACGTCCTAAAACCCAAGTTTTATTGTAAGGAACATGAGGAATGGAGGAGCTATGCACCTTTCTGTGCCTCCATTTACATTGAATTAAATTACTACCTGTTTTATATATTATATGCAATATTAAATATGTCTTTAAATTGAGGGAAAACAGACAGTGGAGCAAAACAACACAGCAAAAAAAATCATATATTTAATAAGTGTTTACCAACATCGCTATCTAATTTTCTTATCTAATATTTAAGTGACGTTTTCTAGTGTGTGTGTATGCGTGTGTGTGTGTGTGTGTGTGTGTGTGTGTGTGTGTGTGTGTGTACCAGGTTCTGGTTGTTCTTGAACAGCTCCTTCCCGCTCACTTTATGAAGATCGACCTTCAGACCAGAGTTCTGCTCCACCACGTAGTCCTCCACATTGTTAGTCCTAGACACACACACACACACACACACACACACACGCACACACACTCTTCAATTACAAACAGACACATTTAAATTCACACCGTGCAGTTTCTCTCTTTGCCACCAGGGGTCCACCATGTGACCCATGACAACACGACTGAATCCGTTTTAAATGAAAACTACATCAAAGCCCGTTTGAAGAATTTTAACTTCATTAAATCGGATTTAAAATAGTTGATCCGATTTGGAGAAAATCAGTCTCAGAGTCACTGGGTCAGATCTGTGATCAGTAATTGAATACCCTCAAGGATCATCTTCAAGGCCCATTAGAACCTTTTAAAGGAACCTTGGAAACCCGTTGAACCTCCTTTGAGGAGCTCTGGAACCCCAGGTGACCTCTGGAGGCTCCTTGATTCCTCTTCATGGACCAATGTTCTATCCTTCGGGACGACTGAAACGTCCACCAGGATGACTGAGACGACTTCAAGACACCAGGAACCACCTCAAGGACCTCTGTAACATCTTCCAGGGCCACTCAAACGTTTACAGGGGACCAGAGAACTTCTTCAAGTACCTCTGGAACTTCCTCAAGGACCATTTGGACCTCCCTAAGGGCCCGTGGAAATTCTTTCAGGATCACTGGACTATCTGGAGCCACGGTAACATCTTCAAGGTCTCAGTGGACTTCTTGAAGGACCTCTGGAACCCATCAAAGACAACTAGAAAACTTTTTTTATGCTCGCTAAAACTTAATTCAAGGACCATTTTAAACTTCCCCATCGAAGCCTGGAAATAATTCCAAGGACATAGTGGAACATTGTTTAAGAACGTCAACCCCCTGGATCCTCTTTAGACCCCATATAACAACGTCTCTTCAAGGCCCACTACCAACACCTTCAGGGTCTCAGTGAATCTCCTCAAAGACCCCTAGAAACTCTTCAAGACCCTCTATAAGTCCACCAAGGACCAGTGACTCACTGAAACCCCATGGACCATCTTCAAGGACCTCTGCAAACACCAATGACGTCTTGAACCTCTTTAAAAAAAAGGCCTTATAGAACCTCCTCAAGGTCTGTTGGAATCTCTTCCAGGACTCCAGGAACCTGCTCCTGGAACATCTGTAGCATCAGCAGCCTACTCACCACTCCACCTTGAGCTTGATGTACGCCAGCAGTTGTCGTTTTCCATTACAGGTCGTACAGTCCTTCGTTCCACGAGCGTCACACGTGGGACAGCTACACACACACACACACACACACACACACACACACACACACAAAGTCAGACATGATGCATGTTTGTACAGTGTGATTTAAAGGGCCATGCCGCTGTTTTTAATATTAGCTTGTTCATTATCTTCATTGTTTATCTTCAAATTTAATTTTTATATTGATTTCCTTCCTCGCAGAGTCATTTGTTGTAATTTATTCAACCATTCCATTAAATTAAAATGACCCTTTTCACTCTCTTAACTTCATAAAAAAGGAACGACCGTGAATATAAAAATGGCTTTCTGCACATGCGGCGTGAACTCATATTGCAGAGCTGCAAATTATTATTGGTTGTCACGCGGAATTATTGAATACTCGATTCTGATTGGTGGATGGCAGCGTTTCTTTATAGCACAACCGCTGCTATGAATAACAGACCGTTGCTCCGGACTGGAAGAAATTTTTAAAAATCTATATCTTCTGTTAAATGAGTTACCTCTGTGAGTAAGTAGACGTTTAATTTGCTGAACATTAAATATTACTGGACGCCTGTTTGTTCAGCTGCTCCGACACAACAGACGCACCAGCTGCTTCAAACACAACTGCTGAGAGAACGTAAAACCTCGAGGTCGGTGACTCACAACCTTTTTTAGCACGAGCCAAAAAAGGGTGTGATTCAAGGCCCTGGAGAACAAGCGCCCCCCCCCCCCCCCCCCCCCCCCCCCCCACATCCCCTTTCAGGACCTCTTTTTGCCTGTAGCATTACAGCTAGTGCAGTTCTCATCATTCTTGCTTCCAGAGCCATCGCACACCAAGCACAGCTTCTACAGGGACACACACACACACACACACACACATGAATAATATCAACATTTTCATTGTAAATCCACACAAACTCTGACTAATTGTATTTGTAAGATGCAATTTATTATTTTTATGATTAATTGAAACTTCTTACATATCCATCTCCTTTGCACTCATCACACGGCATCGTCCCAATGCCACGGCAGCTGTGGCACTCCTAAACACACACACACACACACAGACACACACACACACACACACACACACACACACACACACACACACACACACACACACACAGACACACACACACAAATGTCTGTTGAGTCAAACTGAAACTCAAAGAGATGATTGCCGCGCCTCATTTGAACCTCCTCAAAGGGAACCCTTGAATCTCTGGAACTTTCTCAAAGACCTCCTCAAAAATATTCATACTCTAAAACGCAGAGAATCCTGCTGATTGGCTGTCAGCTATATGTTCGTAAATTAGGGCGGTAGGAATCGACTGCGGGTAACCATAGCAACAAGGCGTTCTTCGACGGACACTCCTCTGTCAACCAATCACCTTGATGGAGGAGGTGTAGGGCACGCGGATCTCCTCCTTGTGGTTGGTGAAGAGGTTGGGAGGCGTGACCTGGACCTCCCAGGGCCGGGGGGCCGGCTGGGTGTAGAAGTCAGCCTCCTCACCTGTCAGTCACAAAAAAGAGAACGGTACACCGACCTGTCAATCAAAAGACACCTGCTGCCTTAGTGATGTCATCATAGGGTTATCTCAGTTTGGGCTCGAACACTTAGGATGAGCAAACAGAAAACTTGCACTAAAAAGCAGGTGTGAAGTTTACAAGAGGTGGTGTTGAACAGGCTGGGGGGGGGGGTGTCCTAATAGAAGAATAGAAGACACCATCCAACTGCATTATGGGAAATGTAGGAACTTAATGAAACTGGTAGTTTAACTTCCTGGACAGTTAATCTTCAGTTTATCCTCATTATGTAAAGTGTACCAACCCCACCTTTCCCCCATCTCTATCAGATCAGCCTCCCTACACATGTACTCTCACACACACACACACACACACACACACACACACACACACACACACGTCTGTGTTTGTTTACCTTCAAAAGGTTTTTCGGCCGGCTCAGTTTGCCTGGACTCGGTGAACGTCTCCAGTCGATACTACACAGCAGAGGGATAAAGAGCAGTGTTAATAACATTTGTATAAATATATAAAAGTGACATCAGGGATATAACATTAAAATCAAAAGAATAAAAATCACAGTAAAAGTGACACTAATTAGTAATAATCACAGCGATGGTTTTAATAAAATTGAAGGATTTTGAACCGTATTTAGACCGAAGCTTCGGTCCATATGTTTTATTCAGTGTGACTTACACTTCGTTTAGGACATCAGCATCTCAGAATAAATGCGTATAAATGCATAAACATTTTAAGTTTTCTTCCACGAGAAAGTGGATAACAAGAAGCTGCCGGCAGCTAAACCGGCTCGAGTTGTCGCCCGGTGAGAAATAAAAATGTTCAGGAATGTAAATCCAGAATTTAGAGCTTGATTATCCCTCAAAGAGAAGTAAGGCGAATAATACGACGCGGGGGTATTTTAGAGGGGTGTTGGTGCAGATTACTGTCACACTTTGAAAAACTTCTGTGTGCATGTGTGTGTGTGTGTGAACGTCGGGTCACCCTGAAGGTGTTGAACGGCTCCATGTTGGTGATGACTCCGTCGTTCACCGGGCTTTTACTGTAGCAGCAATGAGACGACGCATAGTCCTTGAACGCCTCACGAGCCACATCCTCCGACAGAGTGGGGATGCTGGAACACACACACACACACACACACACACACACACACACACACACACACACACACACACAATCACATAATGAGTTTAATTAGATTATTCTCTGAATGCAGCCTTTCTAGTCCTCATCCAGCATGAGCGTCACGTGATTGGCTGGCGAGCATGCGGGGATGTGAGGTCATACCTCCAGTTGTCAGGAACAAGGCCGGGTTGGGGCGGAGCCACAGGCTCCATGGGAGCAGGAGGGGGCAGGTAACCGCCTGCAGACAACGACGAGCATCTTTAAGCAGTTGCGACATCATGAATGTAATGTGGAGAGTTGTCGGGGTTGGATTCCTCTTACCTCCTCCTGCCATGATGCCTTCGTAGCCGGGAACATTGCCAAACGTGTTGACCGCGGAGGCGGTGGGAGGAGGGTACACTGCTGGTATACACAGGAAACCATTAATGATAAGTGAAAACACCAGAGTAGGTGGTTGCAAGGCTGCGTCTTTAAAAAGGAACAGTCAACATTTTGTGGAATAGATTTATCTGCTTCATGGCCAAGAGGAGATTGATACCGCTCTCTTATCTGTGCGTTAAAATATTAAGCTGGAGCCAGTTAGCTTAGCTTAGCACAAAGACTGGAAACAGGGGGAAACAGCTAGCCTGAGGATAGGAGGTAGTAATGAAGGGGAGAAAGGGGTAGGAAAGGAATGAAGGGGCTAGAGAAGGAGATGGTGAAGTAGGAATGGGAGAAGAAAGGTGGAGGTAGAGAAGGAGTGGAAGGAAGTAGGAAAAGGAGCTAACCTCGACTCAAATGTGCATGGCTGATACTTTTATCTTTACCTAATTTTACCATTATATATATATTCTTCTATTCTTCTTCATATCGTTCCTGTACATTTTATTTCTCTATTTGATTGCAGGCATTGCAACATGCACAGTCACACCCGATGGAGTCCAGAGGAGGATCGGCCCTAATCAATCTTGAATGAACTTTGATTGATTCAATGGAAACAGGAACGGAATTATGTTTTTAAGCAAAGTTAATTAATTTAGTTTAGTTAATAAACAACGTGTCTTTATTACCCCAGATGTATTATTTGTAGTAACAGTCGTCAGTTTAAAAAAAAAGTATAATGTATATTTTAAAAAGTATAATGTAAAGTATAATGTATATTTTAAAAAGTATAATGTATATTTTAAAAAGTGTAATTTAAAGTATAATGTATATTTAAAAACGTATAATGTATATTTAAAAAAATCTTCTTGCAGGACGCTGGTGACTGTGCATGCCTCCGGGTCTCAGCCGGAGTCCTGCAGCAGCTGCAGCTGTGTGGTGTTGTGTTCAGTTTGGTGACCCGTGTCATTTTGTGACATATGTAATGTGTCCCCTCGTGTGTGTCTGATCATTACCTGCGCTGTTCATCCTGCCGCTGATTGATTAGTCTTGTATCAGTTGATCCAGAAGATGCATCCGTTAGCTCCACACCGCCCTGAAAACAGATGCAGTCCCAAAGCGTCCAGCTAGCGACAATACAACGCAACAGCCGGTAAATCCTTTCAAAATAAAAGACTAATTATTCTGACTAGATCTTTTTTCCCCAAAACTTACAGATGTTTAAACATCCACAATGTTTCTCTTGTACCCAATATGCCTGGAATTCATGGTAAAAATAAAACAAACACATGTTATATGTAGACCTATATCCTACCATATATGTAAATATATAAAGCAGGATATCAGTTTGCGTTCAACATTACAAGCAGGGAAAACTATTTACAAAAAGGGTGCATCAGTATTGCCAACAATGTTGCACATTACATGCATATATCTATAAAAAACAATGTGTATAACGTTATTTATATAGCACCTTTAAAAAGTAATTTACAAAGTAAAAACCCAACAGTGAGGCAATGAGCTGCTAAATTTAATCAAGCTCACTTTTATATGACTAACTTTCTTAGACACAAACAGTGCACACTGGCCCACCTTCTGTAAATAAAGTCTTAGACACAAACAGTGCACAATGGATCTCACCTTCTGTAAATAAAGTCTCAGACACACAGTGCACAATGGATCTCACCTTCTGTAAATAAAGTCTCAGACACACAGTGCACACTGGATCTCACCTTCTGTAAATAAAGGTTTCTGAGTCAATATCTTTAAATGACTACATGCTTTTACTTTGAAGGATCCGGATGTACCCTCTGTTATTTTCGCGTCGGTAACTTGACGTCACGGATCTGCAGGAATGTCGACCACGCCCCATCTGGAGTGGATTACAGAGCTGAGTGGATAACGTGGGCGTACACGGGGGGGTGGACAAAATAACATGAACACCTACAAACTGAACATCAGAGGAATTTACTGAACTTTTTTTATTTTTTTTATTCACTTAACTGCTGCCGAGACATTAAATGTTAAGAGGAGAGAGTGTTGTGGCGTTTTGTCAGCGGCCTCCCTGAACTCATCAGAGTTGAGTGCTTCAAATGCAATGTGTCACACACTTCCTTCAGGATCAGTGCTGATAACAGGTCTCGATCTGCTCTCTCTGCCTCCGGGGGAATATTTCTCAGGTCATCGTGCAGCTGCTCCGAGGACCCCTGACAGCTGACGTCACGGTGAGATGGTGTTAACACGCACAACATACAAGGAATACAATACAGAGTGCAACACATCAGGTGCTGCTGGCGAGAGGAGCAGAGCAGCATATTAACATGGCTGGATTTAAGAGGAAAAAAACACCCTTCATTCTGCTCTCCTCCTGAACATCTACTTTGATGTATTACATCAAATAATACACGCACCTCTGGCAGCATTCTTCAGATCGTGGGTGTTGAGTCGGGCATGTTCAGTCAGGTTTGGGTGTCAGATTCAGTGCCCAGAAGGCATCACCCACACCTCACTCTCTGAAATTACTGTATTTACAGTGAGTTACTGGATGCTATCGGCACACTACTTTTACAGTAGGTAAATGTAAAAAGTTTTCGAGAAGTGACAGCTATAATATTTCCACCAACTTTTTTTGATTTGAAAATGACACGTTGAGTGATGACTTAATGATAAGTGTTCGTTTTAAATTCAGTGTTTATAGTGACACAATTAGAATATTAGCATACTTCCCAGCATGCATTGTTTGAGGGTGAAAAAAAACCCTCTTCTTATTTGTTGTTTAATTAAAGAAAACACAAAACGTGTCTGTTTTTTTGTCCCGCAGTTATAAAAACTCATTCACTGTTGTTTTGTTCATTTACGTTCACCCGCTATTTTTTTTTTTTTGCATTATTTTTTATCATTGTTTGTATTTTGAATAATCATAAATATATTTTTTTTAAAAAGGGTCATAGCCTCCAACAGGGGGCGCCAGAGTCTCTCACACACTCAAACACACGTCGCTGCTGCTGCTGGCTAAGAGGCCTCAGTTTACATTCCTGTTTGCTTTGGCAGCCTCCGAGTGTGTAAGTGTGTGAGTGAAGAGGCCGAGTTACAGAGCCGAGGGTTTTTTAACGCCGAACCAGAGACAGACAGAGAGGAAACTGTGCAGTTTAAATAAACACCGAGGGGGTTGTTTGATTATCTGTGTTCTCTGACTCTCTCGCTGTAAATCAAGCGCGGTTCAAAGGGTTTGAAGTGTTTAACATTTCCTTTAGAATAATGTTCCCGGAGACGGGTTCTCTCGGTCCGTCTGTAGCTTGCGGGTTTCTTCACAGCTCAACAATCAGCTGATGTTTTTGAGATGTTTTCGAACACAATTCACGTGGCATGACGTCTTCTAATGGATTGTATAAGTCGTCACTGTCAAGTCATTTTGTTTTAGTTAATCCAATAGAGGATCCTCTGTTCACCTGTCATTGCACATGTTCATTCATCACCTCATTGTGACGAAACATTTCCTCGTTTCCTTATTTCCCTTTAACACTTGAATGGAGCGGAGTCTTTTGTTCGAGGTTGTGCATTTCCTGCTCTGACAAGTCAAGACATTTTTCCGTGGAAAAGGCCACACACACGTCTTCCTGTGAATTAATCCCCTCCCCCGAATGGGCCTTTTGTCCCGTTAGCTAAAACGCAAATAGAGATACTCGACTGCTAACCTTGTGGTCACACCAGATTAATGGAAATGAATCCTAATTTTGCTTCTGTTATTATTGTGTGACAGATTTAAAGCGGTTCCTCAACAAGTGCAATCATATATATATATATATATATATATATATATATATATATATATATATATACTGTAGATCCACTGCGTCCACCTCCTCATCTCTTTCTCTACTCCCTCTTTTATTTCTGTCTCCTCCACTCCTTTCCTACCTCCTTTTGCTCTCTACTTGCTCCATTTCTTATCCGCTCTAGCACTCCTTCAAAATCTCCTCCTTCTCTTTTGTACCTTGTCCTCACCTTTTCAGTATATATGTAAAGATCTTTATCAATTTTAATATTTTATTTCATTTTATCTGCAGCTTTATGAGCAGCTTTTAAGAGACCACTCAAACTCAAACTAAGTATTTTCTTTAGCTGTCCATGCTAAGCTGCGATCTGGAACTGATTTTCAACTAAATCAGCCAAACAGGCAAATGCTGATGCCTCCTCCCACCATAAAAAAAATTAAAATAAACAAAGACAAGAGAAGAATAGCAAGACGCAGGTCCAATCAGATCTTGTAAATCATCAAATCAAAACTTTTACACCGCAGAGAGGAAACACTGAGGAGGATTTTCTGATGTTGCTATTCTTAACAGATTCAGGAGGGAGTTGAACTCACATCTCTGAACCTCTGGTCCTCCTCCACCGAGAGGATGTTTACAAATGTGTGTGTGTGTGTGTGCGTGTGTGTGTGTGTCATCCGGGTCGAGCGGAGTCATGCATTTTTTCCATTACCCTGCTCAAATCAATGTTAAACACTCCTCCTCTATCTGTCCCTGTACAACCACGGTGTGTGTGCTTGTGTGTGTGTGTGTGTGTGTGTCACCAAAACTCCAGATCAATAAGCAGATAGGATATTTGATCAGTAAAAACTGGGACAACCAGTCTGCCTGATGTGGTTTCTAGATAAACGTGTTTTCAGTTCACTCCTGCTGACGCTTCCTCTGACGCCACGAACACGTTTTGTTCAGCAACACAAATGAACTCCACGTTTTATGACTTTCTAAGTGTGAATGCAATCAAGAAGACGTTAAGCTGACATCACGCCTCAACCACGAAGCTAAAGGCTGTTGTCCCGTTAGCTAAAATGCTTATATAGCTACTCGACTGCTAACCTTGTGGTCACACCAGATTTTAGGAGATTAATCCTAATTTTGCTTCTGTTGTTGTGTGACAGATTTAAAGCGGTTCATCAACAAGTGCAATCATCAAATATCAAATATTACTTCAAGAAGAGGAAACCGGGGGTGCAAAATGTTTACTTATTCCAGGTTTTAGGATTCAGTCCTGCAGCACTCTGCGGCGTGAGCCGCCTGTCAGGCTAAACTCGGGGCAGAAAAGTCCGCAAAAAAACCCCTGTGTCATCCATTAGTCAAAACGCTCGGCCTGTTTTCTGTCAACCCTGACACCATGGCGACCGCTCAGTAAAACCGCCTCTTCGTCAACTGTGGCTACGCGTCACCACGGCAACAGTAAACATCCACGGACGACGTTGGCCTTTGGTGGGAGAGTTTGATTGCAACTAAAAAGGAAACCGGCAGGAGAGGTTTTGATTCGTAGTTTTACATGAAATCACCTGATTTGAGGGAAATGTAATGCAAAAATTATAGATAGTATAGATATTCATCTTAAATTACATTACATTTACATTATATGTCATTTAGCTGACGCTTTTATCCAAAGCGACTTACAATAAGTGCATTAAACCATGAGTCCAAACTCAGAACAACAAGAATCAAGCAAGTACAATTTCTGCATTCTGGATGAGCTGTAGAGGTCGAATGGCATTACCAGGTAGACCCGCCAGGAGGGAGTTACAGTAGTCTATCCGTGAGATGACCAGAACCTGGACCAGAACCTGGACCAGAACCTGTGTCGCCTTCTGAGTGAGAAGAGGTCGTATTCTCCTGATGTTGTACAGCATCTACAGGAGCGTGTTGTTGTGGTAATGTTGGCAGTCAGGGAGAGTTGACTGTCGAGCGTCACTCCGAGGTTCCTGGCAGTCGGAGTCGGAGCCAACACTGAGTTGTTGAAGTTAATAGTCAGGTCGTGGGTGGGAGAGCCTTTTCCTGGAAGGAAGAGTAGCTCAGTCTTGTCCGGGTTAATTTTCAGGTGGTGAGCGGACATCCACTGAGAGATGTCGGTCAGGCAGGCAGAGATTCGTGCTGCTACCTGTGTTTCAGATTGGGGAAACGAGAGGATCAGTTGGGTGTCGTTAGCATAGCTGTGGTAGGAGAAGCCATGCGAGCGAATGACAGAGCCGAGAGAGTTGGTGTACAGAGAGAAGAGAAGAGGACCAAATGAATAAAGTCGATAACTTACCGCCCATCTTAGTTCCTGTTATGTTTGTCAAGCTTTCAGTACAATGCAGGTTCGATTTATTTCACTGAAATGAACCCTAACCCTAACCTCAGGACAAGTTGCGGCCTTCAGTCGGGCTTTTTGTAACGTAACCTGCAGCCAGACATAATAATGTAGTGAGCTAAAGACAAGCTAACTCTTGGCTTGCAAGCAACGCTCGGTTAGCCGGACATGCTAACACTAGCGGCTTTTGTTGGAGGTAAAAAACATGGTTTAGTCCGTGTGTTGCACTTTTGCTGATGTCTTTGGAGCTAAAAACAGAGAGAGTTCTGGAGAGAGACGGCCAGGATTTGATTGGATGATCACTCTTTGGGGGAGGGGTTAATTGAGCGTTCAGTGGTGAGTATAAAAAACAAAAGAAATGAAATTAACTGAAATGATGAACGATGATCATCTGTATTAGACGTCTGCTAAAAGATGATTTTAAGACTTTATTCTGCAAGTGAAAACAGTAGAAACCTCAGAAGAACAGCACAGTGGACACAGTGGAAACTACAGGACATCACCTGTTCTCTCACACACACACACACACACACACTCACACACACCCTTTAACCAATCAGTGACGATCCTTCACAGTCCGGTTCTTTAAGTCATCCGAATAAAAAAAGGTCACAAAGACTTTCAGACCAAACAGGAAGCGGCGTGCGCAACAGTCCGCTGACTCCGTTCGCCGCCGATCCTTTTTTGTCGTCGACTTCTCTGAACGAGAGAATAACCCGCGGACGCCATCGTCCACGGCATCACAACCAAAGGCTTCAGCCGGTCTTCAGAGGACGGCCAGGTCGTGGCAGCTCTTGGAGCGCACTTTGACCGCCATGCGCTGGTTGTTGCGCGCCACCAGTCGGTCCAGGAAGCGCCGGGCCTTCTGGGTGAGGCTCTCCTTGCGCTTGTAGGCGGAGCCTCGGCGCCGGACGGCCTCGGCGTCGTCTCGCCGGAGGCGGATCTGCCGGATCACGCCCTCGAACAGCTCGGTCACGTTGTGCTGCAAAGACGCCGACGTCTCGATGAACTTACAGTCAAACACCACCGCGCACGCTCGGCCCTCTGGGAAACAAAGACGCAAATTCATCTGAGTAGAATCCATCAAATGTTACCTGTATTTTGTATTCATGTACACCTCGTGACCTTTGACCCCCCCCCCCCACACCTTCCACAGCGACTTCTCTGGACCGCACCAGGTCGCTCTTGTTGCCCACGAGTATGATGGGGAGGTTCTCGGCCTGGCGGGTGCGTCGCAGCGTGATACGGAGCTCGGCGGCGGCGTCGAAGCTGTCGCGGTCGGTGACGGAGTAGACGATGACGTAAGCGCTCCCGACCTTCAGACAGTCGTCCTGAGAGGAGTCGTCCTCCTCCTCCTCCTCCTGACAGGTCATGGACACGAAGATGGAGGGAAAGAAACATCTGAGTTTTAAAATCGAAGATTCTTCTAATATGTTCCTGCTCTTAGAAGGCCTTTATTGTGAAGGAGCAACAGGAAGTTGAGCAAACTGGTCAATAGTGATACTCTTGGTGGTTCAGTGATGTAATACAGCTGTATGAAAATTCAACACTTGGCCAAATGCATCTCATTCATTTTTATTTTTTTACTATTACGCAAAGAAACAGCAGAACTCTGACTTATTGATATACAACTTTTGGGGTTTTCTAGATAGTATTCGGTCAAATGTTTGAAATAACAAAAGTTCTCCTCTTTATATTGTGATCTCAACGAATTAAGCTTATGTTCCTGGGAGATCCCAAAATAACAAAAAAGATTATTTGGCTTTTTATTTCATGATCTCGACATAATTATTCAAAGCAAAAAAACTAAAAAGAAGAGAGAAATCTCATTGAAATCCATCACATCAGGTCATGTACCCAAAATCTACTGCACACACACACACACACACACACACACACACACACAGTACCAGTTTGTCGTTCTCCCAGGTATCCATGACGATGAGTGTGGATTCCTCTCCATCCACCGTCAGTGTTCGCTCGTATGTGTCCTCTGCAACAAACAACAAACAATAAACAATAAGCACATGGACATTTACAGATGGCGATCTATCCATAGCTGTACTGGACTAACGACCAACATCTCAGGCCGCGAGCATGGCTAAAAACAATAAACAACACGGCGGACACACAACAACTGCTATACCTCATCATCATAAAGTGACACACAACAACAATGTAAACACACGTCGAACCAAAGCAGAAAGTAAAGCAGGCATTGAGCTCCGTTGACCTGAAAACTAACTGCCCCCCTCGCACCAAGTCGGACTGTCAGATCGATACAGGTCGTCAATCATGGCCTCGGGCCAATCGACACGTGACACGGGAGATGATGATCAATGATGTCGGGTCAGTCAAGGTTGTGCCGTCGGATCAAAGTCAGAGACAGAAGCTGAGCTTTATTTATCAATAGTTTAAAGATGCTTTATTCATCAATAGTTTAAAGATGCTTTATTCATCAATAGTTTAAAGATGCTTTATTCATCAATAGATTAAATATATTTATTCATCAATAGTTTAAAGATGCTTTATTCATCAATAGTTTAAATATATGTATTCATCAATAGTTTAAAGATGCTTTATTCATCAATAGTTTAAAGATGCTTTATTCATCAATAGTTTAAAGATGCTTTATTCATCAATAGTTTAAATATATTTATTCATCAATAGTTTAAAGATGCTTTATTCATCAATAGTTTAAATATATGTATTCATCAATAGTTTAAAGATGCTTTATTCATCAATAGTTTAAAGATGCTTTATTCATCAATAGTTTAAAGATGCTTTATTCATCAATAGTTTAAATATATTTATTCATCAATAGTTTAAAGATGCTTTATTCATCAAGTTTACAGATGCTTTATTCATCAATAGTTTAAATATATTTATTCATCAATAGTTTAAAGATGCTTTATTCATCAATAGTTTAAAGATGCTTTATTCATCAATAGTTTAAATATATTTATTCATCAATAGTTTAAAGATGATTTATTTGTCAACAGTGTTGTTTTCATGCTAAGCTAAGTTAACCGGTAGCTTTATATTTACTATACAAACATGAAAGTAGTATTAATATTCTTGAGAAGGAAGCTGCTAAGCATATTTCCCAGAATGTGTGACTTTCCTTAACGCATCTCACCAGGTTGGCCAGTTCATCTCCTGAAGCCCAGGAAACATTTTCTCCAAAGAAAACCAACTTAGTCCTCTTTGCATGAACTGATAAACAGACAGCACTATGTAGCCAGTTTGCTAACATTAGCCACCAGAAGCTACCGGACCAAGAAAGTGTGTGTTCAACTCACACAAGTGTGTTTTATTAATTAAGAATAAAAGCAATCTCTTTTTAGTTTGTACCTTTCTCTCTGGTTTAAAGTGAGAACTATAAAACAATTAAACTCCACCTCCGGGCTGTTCCTCTTTCTCCGTGATCCCGGCAAAGATTCCCGCGAGGCTGGTCTTTCCCACGCCGTGGTCGCCTAGCAACACCACTCTGTAAACACAGTCCGAGTCGCTCTGCGAGTCGTCGTCCGAGTCCGAGCTCCACTCGGCGCGGTAGTGGAGGGACTTGTCTCCGGGGTGGTAGGACGCCGACTGCCCCAGTGGAGGGTGGCTGCGCGGCTGCTCGGGGTCCGGCTGGGTGCTGCCGGGGAGCCGGTGGTCCTGGAAGTCCCGAGTCCAGGACGGTTGCCGGTAGAAGTGGGCGGGGGGAATCGGCGTGCTGCCTCGCCGCCGCAAGGGCGCCTTCTCTCTCTGTGCGTTGAGGGTCATGCTGCTACGGTAACGGCATCAGGGCAGGACAGACCTGAGGGAGGAGACGGTATCAGGAAGAAAAGTCTGGTTGACTAGTCTGTAAGATTCCTTAAAGGTCTTCCGATTGACTTTCAAAAGGATCAATCACAGAGCGTTACTTTGGCATAGAGGGGCAGAAGTCCCGCCCCCTCTCAAGCACAATAATCTCAGTTTTTCTGTCCTTTTTCCAAGACTTCGGCCGCCCTCCAGTAGTTTAACCCCTCCGGTTGCTTTAGTGACGTAGAGGTGTACGACAGGGCGTGTCAGTACACTGTGACGCCACCACCAGGTGTGCTTACAGGTGCAACCAGAGGGGGCGTCGAAACGCTGACGGTAAAACACCACCCTGTGCGCCGCTGTTTTTTCAGGCCATGTCTTATTCTCAAGAGACTTCCTCTTCAAAGGAGGTTGAACAAATAAGAATACATCAAATTAGTTGGCTGGTCATAATTTCACCCGGAATATCTAAAAAACAATTTTACTGGACTGGAAGAAAAGTACATTTTGTTCACGGCTGAATTCTCAGAAGTCTCTAGTACATCAACTCAACCCTGACAGAAAATATCGGAGGGGACGGGACACCGAGACGGAAAATGTCAATCATTTGTAGGATAATGTAAAGCTCTTCATTCTACGCACTACCTTCGCACTAACTATGCCTTCACTTAACTCTGTTAAAGGTCAAATGAAGATTTTTAAGGCCTCCTGTTTCTAATATTGTCCTTCTTCGTAGGATCCATAGACATGTCAATAGTGCTTTCATCACGCCGTCAACACCGAGTTACAAAAAATCAGAGTTGCACGACCAAGCGCCCGACCACTCGCACCTGTAGACTGTATATAAGAAGGGGAAGTCGTCACGGTGACGTCACCTCATTGGTTTGCGGACTGACGTTTTGAAGACTCCAGTTGGGCGATTTTGTCGTCTCCATGTTTTTGTTTTTTTTAGCAACTAAGGAACAGAAGTGACCATATTTGGAATGCGGTGAAGTGACGTAGAGACCTGTCAATCACAGTAAGCCCCGCCCTAAAGCATACCTTGCTTTATGGTCTACATGGAGCAAAATTGACAAAATAAACATCACGCTGTATTGAAGTCTCATGTTTACAGTGTTTACTGAGGGAATAAATCAAGAGAGATACATTTTCTCATTCGCCTCCTGCTGGTCAGTAGAGAGAATGCACATTTTGAAACACTTCCGCATCGGCTTCAGTCTGCAGAACCGGAGGTTGCCGCCTCCTCGCACCACGAACCGGACGTGAATACAAAATGTTCTGGCGCCGCAGGAAGTAGAAACTACGCTTTACATGCACTGACGTGCACTAAAAGCACGGTCAACCGGCCCGGCTACGTCAAAAAAGCAAGTTGAAGCTGTGACAACACCACACTCTGCTCAGGAAGACGTCACTCCACTATATGTTTACATAGATAATAGTAGTTTGCTGCGATATTAAAGCGCAGAATGTTCAATGAAGCTCCTTTAAGTTCAAACCGCTTTAGTTTGAAAGAGAGTAGAAACAGGGCACTATTAAATAGAATAAACCTTTTGAAGCAGGTATAAGTTATTTCCTCCCTGAGAGTTGGATGGAAAATGTTCGAGAGATAAGATAGATTAATGATAGAAGAGTAGCAGAGGACTTTTTTCCACCATATATTTACATTCCCTGGGACAGCCATTCACGACGAAACTGAGCTGAGCTTCACGCTGTAACGTGTGCAGTGTGTTTTCATGCATTTTAACACATTAACACATACATTACTTATAATGTATAAATAAAACTGTCTCAGAATCAGTAGAAAAAGCTGTACATTTAATTAAATGACTGTAAAGTAAATAAACAAAACAGATTCTAATGTTGAATTGGTTTAAATTCTGGTTACTAGAAACCGTATGCACCCATTAGGACCTCTAGTATGCATAAGAGAGCACAGACACAGACAAACCTCCTATAATAAATAATTCAGGTGTTTAAAGGTGCCAAGTACCACAGTCAGTGATAGTGAGGGCGAGTTAGACCAAGAGCTCCTGTGGTTGAGGTAGTTAGTGAACTAGTCACTTATTCTGGGTGTAACATCTCGTAGCTTTAAGATGTTCTCTTCTTTGCTTTTCACAACAGAATGAAGCACCAGACACTCGGGAGGTCAAAGGTCAGAGGCCTCTCTTCTGTAAAATGTCATGCAGTACACGACTGCGAGTTTAGCTTAATTAAGGCCACCATGCGCTTTTAGGAAAATAAGATCAAACAGAAGCATTTCCAAATTACACCTAAAATGTGAAATATGCCGAGATGTCATTATTATTATTATTATTATTATTTAAAATGTGATTTTGTTCTTGCATGCAAACTATCTGGAAATGATGTGCTAATATAATGTGATTTGTTTAATGGTCATTTCACAAGTAAGATATAATTAAATGTGTGAAAACTCAAATTTAACAAATGCTGTTTTTGTAACAGACAGCTAAAAAAAAAAACAAAGCAATAAAAACAACAACAGAGAATAACAGCCAATAAACAGATGGGTAGACAGATGGACAGATAGACATCAGATAGATAGACAGATAGACAGATATACAGATAGACAGACAGACAGACAGACAGACAGATATATAAACTTACCGTACCCCATCCACAGTCCTGTGTTGGTCCGGCCTCAGTAACAGAACTGAGCGCGGTCTCTGGGTCTCTGGCGGTGTAACAGTACCCTGGTGCCACAGTAACCCGCCTGGAAAAAAAAAAGTTCCACAACAGCGTTAAAAATTCAGCAGTGGAATCACAGAGTTATCTAGCTCCCTCTGTGTGTGTGTGTGTGTGTGTGTGTGTGTGTGTGTGTGTGTGTCTGTGTGTGTCTGTGTGTCAGAGCGACAGCAGAGGAGAAACAGATAACTGAGGAGGGAGTGTGTGTGTGTGTGTGTGTGTGTGTGTGTGTGTGTGTGTGTGTGTGTGTGTTAGTTTAGGGAACATTTTGGACACTTCCTGTTTTAACCAAAAGACCCAGTTTGTCTTCATGAAACAGTTTACAGAAGATTGAAGAGTCGACGTGCATAAAACACAACTAACATAGAGCTTCCCCGACGTAGATGGACTAAATAAAAGATTTACATATTCAGTTGATACACTAACTACAGGATGAGACATGTGTCTTTTATTTAGGACATGTTTTAAAAAAGATACTGAATGTCTAATTAAGAAAAAAGCATTGTGGTCAACGCACATTTAAATCCAGTATTTCTGCTGAGTGTTAAAGTCAAACACAATTTAAAAGAAGATTGATGGCACACTTTAAACTATTTTTAATGGTTTAAATTACAACTGTTTTTTTTTTTTTATGTCTTCTTTTCTCGGGAGCTTCGTCAAGTCTGAGATTTCAGGACAGAAAGCCTGCGTCAGGAACCGAAAGTGTGGAGTTTGAAAGGTGTTTTCTGGGATATGAGGGGTCATATTCTCCTTGGGAATCATCCAACTCCCTACTCCATCGCTATGGTAACCCTTTAACTTTCCCTGAGCGTCGCATAACTTGGATTTAGAAAAAGTAATTGTGAGATACTTAAAAAGTCAAAATGTGGAGTATCATTATCATTGTTCATTTTTGAACCTCAGAACCTCCCTTTTTTGTGTGTGTGTGTGTGTGTGTGTGTGTGTGGGGGGGGGGGGGGGGGGGGGGGGCATGAGCCGACATGGAAAATTAGATTATAGAGAAATCACACATCACTTCCTTTGTGTCGGTGTGAGTCTCTCTTACTGAAACTCATCACAGATGTTCAGATTTGATCCACCCCTCAGTTTAAAAGTTTAACATTCAAGGGGAGGAGTTTCCTCCCAGACGGCCTTCGCTTCATCCAATCCCGTGAGCCCAGAGTACAGCTCCTCTCAGAAACCAATCGGTGATCATCGACCCCTTTATCGAGGCCAATCAGCAGCTTCCTGCTCCACCAGCAGCTCCGTCACGCCCCCTGCAGGCGGACTGATGTTACTGCCTGTGTCATTCACATTCAAATCAAAGCCTTTTATCCTAAAATCAATTCCTTTATTAAAGTTGTGGCTCGTTATGTTTCTCCTCTTCTCCCAATGCACTGCAGGAGGCGTCCCCGAGAGGTGAGACAGGCATGATGGGATGCAGCCGACGACTGAGGGTTGAGGTCGTCAGTTTAAACCTGATTGTCAGCAGGAGGAGGAGGTGAAGAAGGAGAAGGAGGAGGAGCGGCTGGAGTGAAGGACATACAGAAAATTGTTATAATTACGCTGTAAAAATGTTTTATTTATGTATCCATGCATATTTTTCTGCTCACCTGGCGGAGTCATCCACGTCCACAGTGTGTTGTGAAGAGCGTTCATTGCTGCAGGAGGGAAACAAGTCGATATCAAGCTTCAGTCAAAATGACGGGAAAAAAACCCAAATAATTCAGATTGTTTCCAGTTTTATCACACAGTTTGATACAAAAGGTTCAGTGTCGACTGTATTTCAACTCGTCGCCAGCAGGGGGAGCTGCTGCTCTCTGAACTGATGGTTCAGAGTCTCTAAAAGGAAGATAATGACTTTAAATGACTAATTAAAAGTTTAAAGTAAAGGTTTTAATAAAAGTCGAACATCTCAAAGGTTGAATAACTTTATTTACATTTATTTTTTACAGCGATTCAGGAAATCTTCAGAGAAAAAAACCTTGTTTTGTTCTTTATTAGTTCTTTAACTTTCAAATATTTTTACTGTTACAGTTTTTCTTTCATTTCTTTTTTAGTGTGATTATATTTAAGACGGTTTGGTTCAATATCACCTCTCCTGGGAAGAGAAGCTTCTGTTGACGACTGGTTTGATCCACAATCTGAATCTCGATCTTCCTCAAGTTCTTCTCCAGGTTCTGCTACATGCTCCTCCTCAAGTTCTTCTCCAGGTTCTGTTACACGCTCCTCCTCAAGTTCCTCTCCAGGTTCTGCTACACGCTCCTCCTCAAGTTCCTCTCCAGGTTCTGCTACACGCTCCTCCTCAAGTTCCTCTCCAGGTTCTGCTACATGCTCCTCCTCAAGTTCCTCTCCAGGTTCTGCTACACGCTCCTCCTCATGTTCCTCTCCAGGTTCCACCAGGAGAACGAGTCGGTCCAGCAGGTGGTCCAGCAGCTGTTGGGCGTTCTGTGACTCGGTTCTGATGGTCAGGACACGAGCGGGTTTTCCTGCTGAGATCCGCAGCACAGTTTGGTTTCTGAGGAATCAAGAACCCAGAGATGCTAAATAAAAACTAACCAACGATTGATGTCCACTTCTCACGCAGTCTTTGGTTCTTACCTGCGTCTGCGGTTTCCGAGGATCCAGCACAGAACCAGCAACACCAGCAGAACCAGCAGCAGAACCAGCAGCAGAACCAGAAGGGAGGCGATGAGTTCAGAGGTCATCGTCACTCAACTCTCTGGAGCGGCGATGGGCTCTGCTCCTCAAAACAACAACAACAACACGTTTAGGGAGGAACAAGTTTATTCTTGAGCTTGAAACCAGCAGCTGAGAACATGATCTGACCGCAAGGTCCATTTAGTAGCTTAAGGCGGTATCACATCATCTTCGTCAGAAGACACAGTTTTAAACCTCAAGTTTTAAACTTCTTCTATTCCACAACTGGGAAAACTTCCTCAGGTGATGAAGATCATGTGATGCGATAGAAAGCTCCTGATTCAAATCCTCTTTTTAAAGACGGATATTAGATAAATAATCAGGAAGTTGTTCATATACGTTGTTTAATAAACAGGAAACTAGCAGAACTTCACTCTAGTAGTCTGGAGAAAGTCAGAGTAAAGATCTGTAACATACCTTCCACCGCTGTTGATTTTAAGTAAATCAGTTGTTCAGAAATGATTTAGAAAGATTTTAACAGTCTGAATAAGTTGAAAGAAAACATTCTGTTTTGTTTATTAAACCAATCAGAGATGGATGCACAACACATTCTGTCTCGGCCCGGAAAACCTCTTTTTATGGCAGCACCTTAATGTAATAATTAACATTCGCCCTTTTCCAGAGAAAGTCCAGTCAGAGTTCGGTCGAATTCAACATCCGATCCATTGTTGTCAATGCAGACGCCTTTGGTTGCTTAGTAACGGCAGGCGGGCCAGCAGTGCAACTCCCCCTTCAGAGTCTTCTGTCCTTTACACCAAAAACAGTCTGTGATGTTGTTATGTGCACGTGTATATCTGCAAAACTAATGACGTTTCAATCAGCCTCATTTTGGTGCCGATTGTCAAATTAATTAGTTAATTAAAAACACACAAATATTGAATATGGAAAACATTTTTCCTAAAAACCATCAGTGTGTTAGCGTCATTATTATTGTTGAACGAACTGCTGAAAGTGTCTTTTTCCAGTTGTAGTTTTCATTTAATTACAATTATTATTTATTTGCAATTTCAAAAGGCCGTTTGGTTTCTAATGACTAATTATTTAGTTTGGTCCTCATTGTCCCTGAAGACAAGATGTCGGGGGTTCTTCCCATTCACTTCAACAGAGTTCTATCGCAGCAGCATCTAGTGGACATTTGGGGAACTGCAGCTCAACACCAGGAGGAAACAGGAAGCGGGTTGACAGCATGTTATTTAATCAGATGAACGTCGATCAGGAAGGCAGTGAATGTTTTTACAAAATAAAACGCACTAGAGAAGAATCTTCAGAAACATCTTTGTCTTATATTAAAAGCACCATTAGATACATTAATCTGTTGGATCAACATAAAACATCACACATCAATACTGACACTCAAATGTACCCTGATAGAGAAATATTAGGTTTATATAAATATAAAAGGACAAAGTAACATGAAGGGTGATACAATACGAAAAAGCTCTAGAAAATGTTGTAAATACAACAATCAAATATACATACGCAGCGTGTGCGTGTGTGTGTGTGTGTGTGTGTGTGTGTGTGTGTGCTCAGACAGTGTTGTTGGTGGAGTTGTTATTGATATCCATCCTGCTGATCAGTTCGGTCACTAACTGCTGCACTGTTTGAGAGCGCAGACGGCCGACTTCCAGGACGCCCTCGTGGTTCACACTGTCCGAGTCCTCGTAGCTCTTCACCACCTGATGCAGATCAATCAATCAATCAATCAATCAATCAATCAATCAATCAATCAATCCATCAATAAATGAATCAAGCAATCAAAACTCTATAACACTGTCTGAGCCCTCATAACTCTTCACCTCAAACAAATCATATCACACTGAGTCAGTCATTCAATTAAATCAGTCAGTTACTCAATAGAGCAAATCATTAAACAATTAATAAAGTAATCAAATAATAAAGTAATCAATTAATAGCTACCATAAGGTTGAGTTCATCATTCTTATCGATCGGTGGGTTTACCTTGTTAGTGATCAGAGAGAGGCCGAACACTCTCAGACCGCAGTGAGTCGCCACGACGACCTCGGGAGCCGTACTCATACCTGTAAACACAGAACACCGGACGTTACACAGTACTACTGTGACTGAAGGTAATACTGTGAGTAATACTACTGTTAGTACTAACTACACTACTGGGACTGAAGGTAATACTGTGAGTAATACTACTGTTAGTACTGACAACACTACTGGGACTGAAGGTAATACTGTGAATAATACTACTGTTAGTACTGACAACACTACTGACACTGAAGGTAATACTGTGAGTAATACTACTGTTAGTACTGACAACACTACTGTGACTGAAGGTAATACTGTGAGTAATACTACTGTTAGTACTGACAACACTACTGTGACTGAAGGTAATACTGTGAGTAATACTACTGTTAGTACTGACAACACTACTGTGACTGAAGGTAATACTGTGAATAATACTACTGTTAGTACTGACAACACTACTGACACTGAAGGTAATACTGTGAGTAATACTACTGTTAGTACTGACAACACTACTGTGACTGAAGGTAATACTGTGAGTAATACTACTGTTAGTACTGACAACACTACTGTGACTGAAGGTAATACTGTGAGTAATACTACTGTTAGTACTAACTACACTACTGGGACTGAAGGTAATACTGTGAGTAATACTACTGTTAGTACTGACAACACTACTGGGACTGAAGGTAATACTGTGAGTAATACTACTGTTAGTACTGACAACACTACTGTGACTGAAGGTAATACTGTGAGTAATACTACTGTTAGTACTGACAACACTACTGAGACTGAAGGTAATACTGTGAGTAATACTACTGTTAGTACTGACAACACTACTGTGATAACAATACTGTGAGTAATACTACTGTTAGTACTAACAACACTACTGAGACTGAAGGTAATACTGTGAGTAATACTACTGTTACGGTAAGTACGGACACCACTATGATGATAATACTGTGAATAATACTACTAAATCATCAGTGTGTTGCGTCTTTATATTGTGGTTGTATTAAAAGCTGCATCATCCGTCTGGTTTCTCTCTCCGTGCGTGAGTGTGAGTGTGTGTGTGAGTGTGTGTGTGCGTGTGCGTGTGCGTGTGCGTGTGCGTGTGAGTGTGAGTGTGAGTGTGAGTGTGAGTGTGAGTGTGAGTGTGCGTGTACGTGTGAGTGTGTGCGTGTGCGTGTGCGTGTGCATGTGCGTGTGTGTGTGTGTGCGTGTGTCTTACCGACAGCGTCCACACCGAGTTGATGCAGCAGCTTGGCCTCTGCGATGGATTCAAAGTTGGGCCCGCCCACCATGGCGTACACGCCCTCCTGCACGAGGCTGGCCACGCCCATCTGCTTGGCGATCTCCATCGCCAGGCAACGCAGGTCTTTGTTGTAGCAATCTGACATGGCCGGGAAACGAGGCCCGAACCTGTAAACAACAAATAATAAACAACAAAGACTTCAATACTTTGATGATTTACACAAAAACTTTTACAAATACATTTAAAATGTGTGTGTGAGTTACTTGTCGTCGTTCGGTCCGCTCAGCGGGTTCAGGCCGACCAATCCGGGGAAGTTGACATGGTCCTTGATGATCATGATGTCACCGGGCTGGAGGCCGTCGGCCAATGAGCCGGCAGCGTTTGTCACGATCAGAGTCTTCACCCCCAACAGCTTGAAGACCCGAACCGGAAACGTGGTCTGTTGAGGAGAGAGACAGACAGACAGACAGACAGACAGACAGACAGACAGGCAGACAGACAGACAGACAGACAGACAGGTAGACAGACAGGTAGACAGACAGACAAGATGTCAGACAATTTCTTTGGTTTTCTAATCTTAAAACATCAGTTAGAATGCCGACTGAGGACAGTCAGGTCTTCCCTGCATGACACACACCGGAGAGAGAGACCGTGTGTGTGTGTGTGTGTGTGTGTGTGTGTGTTTCATGAACCCAGCCAAAGTCGTCATGCATGAGTCCGATCACATGCAGCCTTTTCGCAGGCGGTTCAATGCTGCTATTGTTTCCCTTCAAATACCCCCCCCCTCCTCCCGCACACACACACACACACCATGCTGTATTACCCTCCAAGGTTTGCGTGACTGAGGGTGTTTAATCCACTCCCACACAGTGTGTGTGTGTGTGTGTGTGTGTGTGTGTGTTTATTGTTCTGTTTGTAATCATAAAAATAGTCGAGCATATGAATCTGTTGAAAACGTTCATGATTGTCTGGAGAAAATGTGTTTTCTACAGCATTGATGTTTGTTCCCAGAGACAAAATGACCGGAAGTACATTTTTAACCTTTGGGAAGCACGGATGTGTGTGTGTGTGTGTGTGTGTGTGTGTGTGTGTGTGTGTGTGTGTGTGTGTACCTTGCAGAGTGAGTGTCCTTCATACATGTGGAAGCGACCCTGCATGCACACACACGTCTTCCCCTTCAGCTCCCCGAAAACCAGCCGACCTGCATGACCCTGCACTGCAACACAGTCAGGGTGAAGGTGAGAGACGTCGTGATGTCCTCATGTAAACCTGCATTTGGACTTATGCTAGCAGATTCCCTCCGCCTCTAGTCTTTGTGCTAAGCTAGGCTAATCACACACTGGGGTTTTCTTTCTTTTCTTTGCATGTGCAGTTTAATACATTTATATCTTGAGACTTAACTGGCAGACTGACTCAGTAATCAAGTTACCCACCAAATATAATTTAATGTTGATAGTATTAACATACTAATACTGTATATTCAGGGTACCTGTGCTCTGTGGGAAGCCTGGTATGTCAGAATAAGCGAAGGAGTCCTGACACTTGAGCGCGTCAGCGAGCATGCCCAGTCCGGATCCGCAGATGATCGCCACCTGGGGGCGGTGCTTAGTCTGAGACCTCAGCCAATCAGCTGTCTTCTGGTATTCGTCATGACTGCAGACGGAAATAAGAGGAGACTTTTTAATTAAATTAGGAAGACTTTAAACCCCCGTTTGTCATCCTGTAAAATTACTTATCTTGAACTCGGGGGAAAGTTAAATAGCGTAGAATAGAAAATACCCAAATATTACACACATCATCAGGGCGGAAATCGAGGCCGTTAAAGAAAAATGTGAAAGAAAAATGTGCACGATTTCTGCAACGAGCAGATTATCACACTTCAACTCGACCAGGAATGAAGCTCTGCAGTAACAACAACCTTTACAGTTAAATGTGGTTAAACTGTGAGTTTGTTGACGCCGTCGTTGTCCTGCTGGACTCACTGACGCTGTCGTGTTGGTGGAAGACATGACAAGTATCAGCATACGATGCAAACACACGAATATTACAGTTTGCCTTTCTCAAATTGGTTTTGAATAAAAAGGAAAAGTTTGACATTGCCGGATATAGGCCTAATCCACTCTCCGCAAGCAGCTGGTTAGCGTAGCTTAGCACAAAGACTGGAATCAGGGGGAAACAGCAAGCCTGTCTCTGTCCAAAAGGTAACGTGCCTAATTAACACTCTCTCGTTAAGCCACACAAAATCGGAGCGTTAATACGTCAGTTTGCTGGATTACAGGGTGGATTATGTGTTTTTTTTAAAATTATTTCTCCACTGGTTGCCATGGCAGCTGGTCAGAGTCCGGGCTAATAGTGCGTCAAAGGGCTGCAGCTATTTCGCTTAAACCAGTTAAACTCAGGATCAACTTAAATAGAATTCATGAACTCTGTCGTCTGGTTTTGTTTACAACTGCAACGACAGATTCACGACCCCGAGGATCATGGAGGTCTTCTCCTGAGAACTACGGTGACACGAAAACATACTTTTTAATATTATATTCCATTACTTGCCAATAGTTACCTCTAAATGCTACAGACTGTACCTTTAATAAAGTTAATCAACTCTTTACTTTATACAGCTTTGCAGTGAGTTTGGTTGTAAGAATCTAATGAATGTACTCATTGGTTATAATAATATAATAATTGGTTTCACACCGGTACGTTAATGTAGGCAAAGAGGAAGAAAACAAGAATATGGGGAACAAGGGAGGAGCGATTTGGCATTTTAGAGGAACATTTCTTTTAAACTTTTAAACTCTTTGTTTTCTTCCACCGTGTTTACATTTAAAGGACCAGTAGGAACCGCAGAGTATTTTATTGATATCTGGTTGCTACGATGAAATAACACGGTAAACTGCAGGTTATTAACAATAACGAGAGGCTCCAAGATAAATATGAGGTCATAAACTGATTAACATGGACAAGAAGGCAGACATAAAACATTACAATGATTTCTTTCATCTCATCTCACGAGGAGATTTAAATAAAACTGAATAACAGCACTTTTAAGAGAGAAAATCCCGTTTTGGTTGAATTGTTCGCAGAGACGACGAGTCACAAGCCAACAACTTTAGGAAACACTGGTCTATAATTATATTACTATATCGAGAGGAAGATGTCATTACACTTTGTACAACAACAAAACTTACCTGATTTGGTCTTTGCTGTGCATGATGGACGGATGACAGATGATGATGATGGTGGTGATGATGATGAATATAAAGCCGACTGTTGGGCGTGTGTGTGTGTGTGTGTTCCTGTCACTGACTGTGTGTGAATGTGTGCGTCGGACAGTCAGACAGTCAGAGTGCAGCCGGCCGATAACACATCAGCTTACATATTTACCGGTCACGTGCTCCTGATTGGTCGACAACTCGCCCATTCATCAGCTGCAGCCAATTGGGACTCTGGGTTGTAGAAATGTGTGTGCGTGTGAGCAAGTGTGTGTGTGATTTTTCTTTTTATTGTGTAAGTCTGGTCACTGTACGTACTGTATGTACAGTATATATATATGAATGGATAGTTTGGAGAGAAAGAAAGACAAATATTACACAATATGAACGTGAACTTTACTTTGTATTTCCATTTTATGTACAATGTTTCCATGGAAACATTGTACTTTTTGTTTCACTCTATTTGTAACGATAGTCACTTCACAGGTTGCGTTTAATAATCCACAGATAGATCCTAATGTATTATTATAGATAAGACTTTTTACATCAGTGTAAAAATATATATATATTATTCTGAAACGGGTAAATCTGCATAATGAGCAACTTTTACTTTTGGTAATTTATTATTTTGATGCAAATACTTGTGTATACTTTTATATTTTAAGCAACATTTTTGAATGCGTGACTGAACCGTTTGGGTTAATTTTCTATGAATGAAAAATCTGAGGTCCAACAGGCGAAATATCACCACCCCTGAAAAAAAATCATTAATTAACTTGTTACATTGCATGTATGCATCCAGGGCAAAGGACACACGTGTGCTCCCACATGCAAATCAGCTTTAAGCTGTTTACATTTTTATATATTTACCGAAGCGGCTCATCAAAATGCTGCCTCCATTTGTTACGTTAGCAAACGTTAACTCTAATCTGTGTTTTATCAGACATTTAAAGTTAACCTGACATTGGAGTTAATCACGGCTCGTGCTTTATCACACTCTTCGCTTCGCTAAATTGTGCGTCATAACATTGCACTAGATTGTTTAAATCTGAAACAATAACTGAAGTGAAAAACAAAAACAATTGGTCGTTATCGTTTTAGGTGCGTTTCTCGACGGGGCCCGATAAGGCGTCTTCACTGTTCCCTGGGAACTACTGTAAGTCTCGTTGGGGTCAATGTGTGCATATAGCACACTGATCAATAAAAAGGGGATGATCAACCTCAAGGTTTGTGACCTAGGAAATCATTTTTATTGTTCAGGTGATACATTAACGTCTTGCACAACCTGCGGGTTATTGCCGTGGCTATCAGCTCACTGAGCGGGTTGTTTAGTGCTTGCCGGAAGAATCACGTTGGTCTCTTAACGCCATTTAAAAAAAAAAATATTCAGCTCGACGCATGCGGTGACGTAACCGCCGGTTACCGGGTTCAGACGTTTACTCGTAGTTTTTTCAAACGAGGTTTTAAAGTGAATCGACGTGCAGCACGTGCGCTCCGGGTTGGTTTAATTTGACGACCCGAAGGGATCAAAACTCCGGGACCACGATTTTTCGGGCCAATCGGAGCGGAGATGTGGCGGCTTAATGAGCGGCAGCTCGTCAGCTCCGTTCCATTTTAAAAGTAATTGAAACTCTGCGTCGAGTCTCATGACCGGGTGACATCACATGCTCCTCTGCTGCCGCTCTGATCAGCCGCTAATGAAGCTCATGTGGGTCTGATTGACCCGGACCAGAGCTGCACCGGGACCAGAGCTGCACAGGGGCCAGAACCAGAGCTGCACCGGGACCAGAGCTGCACAGGGGCCAGAACCAGAGCTGCACCGGGACCAGAGCTGCACAGGGGCCAGAACCAGAGCTGCACCGGGACCAGAAGTGAGCCTTTATTGGCTAGTCACTCAAACTGAATGTACATTTCCACCTGCAGATTTATTAACACATTGATTCTTTTTGAGATTGTTTTGGGGTCTTTTCGCTCTTCATGGATCGTGATGGTGAAGAAAGGAAGAGGGCTCATGGTGGGCTTTGAACACGGGCCCCTGCAGTGAGGACCTGGAGCTCCCACAGACGAGCTACAGAGCGCCCCACGGACACAAATCTGTCCAGAAATAAACCTTGAATCTAGTTCCTACAATGTCTACAATGTACAATGTCTGCAATGTACGTTGTCTGCAATGTACGATGTCTACAATGTACGATGTCTACAATGTACGATGTCTACAATGTACGATGTCTACAATGTCTATAATGTATGATGTCTACAATATACGATGGCTACAATGTACGATGTCTACAATGTCTACAATGTACGATGTCTACAAGGTACGATGTCTACAATATACGATGTCTACAATGTCTACAAGGTACGATGTCTACAATATACGATGTCTACAATGTACGATGTCTACAAGGTACGATGTCTACAATATACGATGTCTACAATGTACGATGTCTACAATATACGATGTCTACAATGTCTACAATGTACGATGTCTACAATGTACGATGTCTACAATATACGATGTCTACAATGTCTACAATGTACGATGTCTACAATGTACGATGTCTACAATATACGATGTCTACAATGTACGATGTCTACAATATACGATGTCTACAATGTCTACAATGTACGATGTCTACAATGTACGATGTCTACAATGTACAATGTCTGAAAACTAAACAGATAAATCAGTCTCTTGTCTTTTAGTTTGGGTGTGTATGTTTGTGTGTGTGTATGTGTGTGTTTGTGCGTGTTTGTGTGTGCATGTCTAAGTGGGTTGAATGTGTGTATTTTGTGTGTATATGTATGTGTATGTGTGTGATTGTGTTTGTGTGTGTGTGTTTTGTGTGTGTGCGTGCATGTGCATGTGTGTGTGTGTGTTTTGTGTGTGTGTGTGTGTGTGCGTGCATGTGTGTGTGTGTTTTGTGTGTGTGTGTGTGTGCGTGTGTGTGTATGTGTGTGTGTGGTTAAACAGGAGCCATGTGGAAGCAGGCTAGCAGGTTAATGAACGGAGCACAGCTGGTGGTTAGAGACACACACACGCACACACACACGCACGCACGCGCACACACACACACGCACACACACACTGGAGGACAAACGGGGTATTTTACCTGATACTTGTACAGTTTATGTATATAAAAACGAATTTTAAAATGTATCTTCTTTAAGTGGTCTGTGTAATAAAAAAATGACTTTTTTTTTTTTGTAAGCGAAACCAAAACATATAATTTTGTGAGTATTTCCCAAACTGCAGTGAGACCGTGTCGTTAATTTGGAGGACGGGTTGTTTAGTCTTGTTGGTATATTAAAAGTAAAAAAAGAGTCACCTGACTTAATTTACAAATAATTTAACAATCATCGAAAGGGTTCTTTTGGGGGCGGAAGGAGGAAGGAGAATAATTCTCCACCACATCCTCGAGTTTATTTTAAAGACGGAAATCTTTATTTATTTCTCTGAAGAACAGATCAATTTGTGTCACATGTCGAATGAACGAGCTCAACGTTCCTTCACCTCGGTGGAAATGTGAAAAATGTGCCTCCATTTAAATGACATCCAGATACTTGGCATTCCTGGAGCTCCGCGAGGCCAGAACATATTTTGAGGAGCTTCACACGGCGAACTGGTCGTAGTAAAAGATGGCTTCCTGTTGCGCAACCTG
Organism: Cyclopterus lumpus; assembly: GCF_009769545.1. Classification (NCBI taxonomy): domain Eukaryota; kingdom Metazoa; phylum Chordata; class Actinopteri; order Perciformes; family Cyclopteridae; genus Cyclopterus; species Cyclopterus lumpus. The sequence continues at coordinate 23,392,661 of NC_046970.1, read as the reverse complement.
TGGAAAAGATGGGTTCACAATATATAACAGTGGATGACTCCCAGAACATCCTCACAGTTTTCAGAGTTTTACAAAGACCGTTAGTAGTGGACGTTGTCACGGTGACAGTTTTTTGACGCCTCCGGTTCGGCATCGTGGTCGTCGCCATCTTGGTTTTTATTTTTTTCCCGCAACCGGCAGCGAGACGAAAGGGGCGGAGCAACCAGACGCTTTAATTAATTTAACCTCTTTAGACGACCGATATTTCACAAGTAGAAAACACACTGTTGACACGCCGAGGTAGTGACCTGTCAATCACTGGGTAGCCCCGCCCAGGAGCACAACCTGCTTTATGGTCTATGTAGTGTTCTCGTGCAGGGTGTTGGAACTCTGGACTAAACACCGAGTTAAACCACAGTCAATGAAGACGGAGTCGTAATAAGTTTCACCCATTTACTGTAACTCTTTTCCTTCAATCATGCTGGTGAAAACTGCAACAAAGACAATACAAACATTCAGTGTACATACATAAATATAACATTTCACAGTAGAAAATATAAATATACATTGCATCTTTATACATTTACAGCACTCACAAAATTGCCTCTACGATGCTTCCCCGTGGATGCGAGCAGATTCTGGAGCATGCGGTCCACTGTCAAATGTTAACCCGAGCTAGTGAAACCAGACACCATTTAACCGGAACCGGAAGTGACTAAACCGGAAGTCCCACCCCGGAAGTGACTAAACCGGAAGTGACGTCATAACATGCCATGAACAGGAAAATCATGTTACCAATAACTGTCTTGAAATAAACCCCATTAATTAAACACAAAATGAAATAGAAAATGCCGTAAAGGCAACACACTCCCCGCATGACCTTTGTGAGGTCACTACAACTTGCAGCATAGAGAAACATTCCATTCTTGATCAGTCCTTGGGTGGAAGTAGAACAATCTCCGTAATTGGTCTAAGAAAGGTCTTCATAGTGCCTTGGTCAGTTGTCTTCACCTCAACCTTTCTTACATGTCCATCCTTTCCAGGGAACGTGGCGATAATCCTTGCCATAGGCCAGCAATTGCGGCAATTCTGCTTGTCCCTAAGCAGAACGAGATCTCCAATTTGAAGGTTTCTACGGGCCAATGTCCATTTCTGTCTGTGTTGTAAGGAAGGTAAGTATTCACGGCTCCAACGGGTCCAAAACTGGTTGGCAAGAGCCTGGACTTGTCTCCACTGCTTTGTGTACAGGTCCATGTCCGAGAAGTCTCCAAGTGGAGGTGGAACTCCTGTCTTTTGTGTAAGGAGCATTGACGGCGAGAGTATGAAGGGGGCGTCAGGATCCGTAGACACAGGTACGAGAGGTCGTGCATTAATGATGGCTGTGACCTCTGCCATTAGTGTGCAAAGCACTTCATGTGTCAGTCGAATGTTTTGCTGAAGGAACATTGAATCGAGGATCCTTCTGGCAATGCCAATCATGCGTTCCCATGAACCTCCCATATGAGAAGCATGTGGTGGGTTGAATACCCAGCTACACTCCTGCTCGCTGACGTACTTCTGCACCATTTTGTCCATCCTAAGCTCTTTACATGCGCCAATAAAGTTGGTACCACAATCAGATTGGAGCTGTTTCACAGGACCTCTTAATGCGAAGAACCTCCGAAGAGCGTTTATGCAGCTGGATGTGTCCAACGACTCGATTATCTCAACATGTACAGCCCTTGAACTCATACAGCTAAACATGATGGCCCATCGCTTACTCTCTGCATGTCCTCCCCTGGTGCGTCTGGTTGTGACAGACCAAGGTCCAAAAACATCTAACCCCACATATGTAAAAGGAGGACAGATTTTGAGACGTTCAGGTGGCAGGTCTGCCATGCGTTGTTCTTCCAGTTTTCCCCTTAGCCTGCGACAGATAATGCATTTATGAAGTACTGAATTGATTAATCTCTTGCCACCCAAGATCCACAGTCCTGCTGCTCTGATCGCTCCTTCTGTCAGGTGACGCCCCTGATGTTTCACACGCTCATGGTGATGTCGGGTGAGAAGTAGAGAGATGTGGTTATCCTTGGGCAGAATTATTGGGTTCTTTACTGCAGTTGCGAGGTTGGAGTGCTTTAGTCTGCCTCCAACGCAGATGAGGTTGTCCTCCAAGGTTGGACTGAGTTTCAGCAAAGCACTGTTTTTGGACACCGTTTTGTTGACTCTGAGAGCCGTCAGGTCTTTTGCAAACCCTCTCCTTTGTGCTGCTTTAAGGATAACATTCCTTGCTTGGTCCATTTCCTCCGGAGTACGAGATAAGTTGCATGTGTGCCAGCCTTTGCATTTGCTGGTTTGGTTTGAGTGTTTGAAGGATCTTGCCATGTGAACCAGGAATGCTACTCCTCTTAGTAGAGAGGCAAAGGTGGAGAAGCGTTGGAAGCGGTCAGAGGTTAGTATTGGTTCTTCCAGGAAAGTAGCACAGGTTTGGATTTGTGATCGAATTTCTGAGTCTCTTTCAGGTTCGATTAGGTCAAATGTCTCACATGATTGCGTTTCCTCTGAAGATGGCTGGAGCAGGAAGGAGGGTCCAGTGAACCAAGAGGTTTGTACAAGGCGGTTTGCTAATAAGGATCTTGATGCATGGTCGGCAGGGTTTTCCTCTGTACGTACATAGTGCCATTGCTCAGGCTTTGAGGACTGACGAATGCGCAAAACTCTATTGTGGACGTATGCATAGAATCGTTTTGACTCATTACAGATATAGCCGAGCACTACTTTGCTGTCCGTATAGAAATTGATGGCATCCCACTTCAAGTCTAGCTCGTCTTTGATGAGATCTGCCATCTCTACTGCTAAGACAGCGGCACACAGCTCAAGCCTTGGGATCGTAGGCTCAGACTGGGGTGCTAACTTTGCCTTACCCATGACAAATCCTACTTCGGCTTGCCCATTTTCGTGAACTGCTTTCAGGTACGCCACTGCACCGATGGCCTTGGTAGATGCATCCGAGAACACACACAACTCTTTGTGCACTGCCTTAGTGGGTGAGATCACTGTGTATGTTCGAGGAACATGGAGCTGTTTTAGGTCCTGGAGTGAATCTCTCCAGGATTCCCATCCTCTTTGCTTGTCTTCTGGGAGCGGCATGTCCCAGTCGGACAGTTCTGAAGTGTGTTCCCGGAGGAGGGCTCTTCCCTGGATTGTGACAGGTGCCAGCAGACCCAGGGGATCAAAAATACTGTTGACCGTGGAGAGAACTCCACGTCGGGTAAAGGGTTTGATTGTAATTGACACAGAGTAGGTGAATGTGTCAGTCCTAATCTCCCAGAGCAGACCCAGGCTCCGTTGTGTGGGTGTTGTTTCTCCGCTCAGATCTAGGTCCTTGACTACTGAGGCGCAATCTTCGGGTGGGAAGGCCTCTACAACTGCCTGACAGTTTGATACAAACTTGTGTAAGCGGAGGTTTGATTTTGCAAGGGATGTCTGTGTTCGTTGAAGCAAATCAATTGCCTCTGCTTCAGTTGGTAGGGAAACCAAGCTATCGTCCACATAAAAGTTCCTTTCCACGAACTTAACAGTATCATCACCATGCTCCTTTGTTCCTTCTCTGATAGCTCTTCGCAGCCCATAGATAGCCACAGCAGGAGATGGCGCATTGCCAAATACATGAACCTTCATCCGGTACTCGATAACTTCCTTATTAATGTCATTGTCCTTGTGCCACAAAAAACGCAGAAAGTTGCGGTGGTCTTCATGCACAAAGAAACAATGAAACATCTGCTGGATGTCAGCCATAATTGCAACCTTCTCTTTCCGGAAGCGTAGCAAGACACCAAGAAGGGAGTTGTTGAGATCGGGACCAGTGAGCAGCACGTCGTTGAGGGAGACGCCACGATACTGTGCGCTGGAGTCGAAGACAACCCTGATCTGATTGGGTTTTTGTGGGTGGTAGACCCCAAACGTTGGGAGGTACCAGCACTCCTCATCTTCTCTCAGTAGCGGTGCTATCTCGGCATGTCCATTAGCAAAGATTTTCTCCATGAATGCCACATACTGCTCCTGCATCTCAGGTCTCCTTCTCAAGGTTCGTTGTAGGGATGCGAACCGGTTGACTACCTGCACCCTGTTGTTCAGCAGAACCTTGCGTGGTTCTTTAAATGGCAGTGGGGCGACCCAAGTGTTAGTGTTGTCTCTGTAGACGTCTGTGTCCATTATCTTTAAAAAGATAAGGTCTTCTATTGATGGAGCCAGTTTGTTGTCACGTTCAGTTCGATTGAACACTGTCTCACCCAGCATCCTCTTTGTTGTCTTGTCAGACTGGTTAGCACTGTACTGTGTCTCCTTGACATGCATGAAGTTTGTGCAGGGTTGGAGGATTGAATGACGACCATTGTCTAGCATGTTGGTTTTGAACGTGTTGACTGTCGGCTTATGTGCATTACCCAGGCACACCTCTCCAATTACTACCCAACCCAGGTCCAGTCGTTGAGCAAAGGGGGCGTTATGTGGTCCGTTGACTTGTTGCCTGACCTTGTGTGCTCGAAGGACATCTCTTCCGAGTAGCAGAAGTATTTGTGCCTCTGGATCCAGTTGCGGGATATGCTTGGCAATGTGATGGAGATGAGGCTGGTGGAGATGAGGCTGGTGGAGAACAGCGCTTGGCGTCGGAAACTCAGACCGATTGTTCAATATTTCATGACACTCCATGAGAGGTGGGAGAGCGATGAGAACCTTTCCGTCCAGCGACTCAATCTGGAATCCTTCTGCCTTCTTGCCAGATGTTTCAACGATGCCAGAGCAAGTTCTGAGGTAGTACGAGATTGGTTTGCTCTCCACACTAAAAAGTTTGAAGAACTCCGGTCTAGCTAGTGAGCGGTTACTCTGGTCATCTATAATTACATAGGCTTTCACAGCCATGTCCTTGGAACCCTTTGGATATATCTTTGCGAGGCAGATCTTTGCACATGAGCGGCTCCACTGACCTGCACCACACACTTCAGTGCAGTTTGTTCTAACATCGGCCGTGTTAGAATGATCTTCTCCCTCCCCGCCGTTCTCTTGTGATGGTGGAGGGGCTTGGAGGTAAGTGAAACTTTGAGGTGACGGACCAGGATGCATGGCTGCATCATGATAGGGGCTATCACATTCTGAACACTTTATAGAGGCCTTGCAGTCTTTAGCAAGGTGTGAGACTGACGAACAGCATTTGAAACATATTCCTTTCTCCATAAGAAAAGCCTTCCTGTCGTTGAGGAGTTTGTTTCTGAATGTTCTGCATCTTTTGAGTGGATGAGGCATGTTGTGCAATGGGCAGTTCTTGTTAGGGTCATCATTGGTCGAAGAAACGTCCATTTTGTTTACCGAGATGGGTTTGTTGGTGTTAAAATTCTTGACAATGAATGTATCTAGTTTTGTTGGCGTTATGATGCTACCTTGCTGCATGAAACTAGGGTCGTTGCGCCTCTTCGCCTCCCGGCACACAAAGTTGCAAAAATACTCAAAGGGAGGGAACCGCCCTTGGTTCTCTTCCTTGTAGCATGACCCAGTAGACATCCACTTGTCCTGAAGTGCAAATGGGAGTTTGTCCACGATTGACACAGTCTATTTGAGGGTAATGAATCATTTGAGGACATCAAAAGGACAGTATTTGCCTCTAAGATGTAGCGGGGGTTAAAGTATAAAGTCCAAGTAATTAAATAAAAACCGTAATACTTAAGGTACTTGTACACCTTAAGTAAAGTACTGGGTTACGTTGCACGACTGTGTTACACGCTCAAAGCAAACAGAGATGTTTAGTGAACAACATGAACAATGCCCAGTCTGTGTCTTGTCTTTTATTGCTCCCGTGACTCGGTCACCAGCTTTCTGTCTCCGTAAGTAGGTCGAAGCAACGCTTGTGAGTGAAACCTCGACCGTCCTACATCGTTTTGTGTTAAATCAGACACATTTGTATTTTAATATTCATAAGTGTTTTTTTTTTTTTTGTCCTGGAACTAAATTCACCGACACACATTGTTGTCATTTAATGTTCTTTTGTCTTTTGCGCGTTTTGTTATTGTCGAGCAGAAAGTCAGAGAAATATGAAAAATAACTTCTATTTGTGACACATAGAAAAAAAGAGTGATGTTTGAAGTGTGTGTGTGTGTGTTTTTGACTAAGTACAACAGACAAGTTCGGGGGTTTAAAAACATTAAAAGAATTATCTTTCATCCAAATTGTTATTTAAAAGTTCATAAAATGAGTCTCTCTCCGTTCATACGACCTTCATCCTTCCTGAAATAAGCCACCTCACAGAACTCACAGACAGATAATTGCAGACTTGTGATCAGTTCAAGGTCACGAGTTTGGATCCTCCAGATTTACCTCATGAGCTGGTGAGCTTTGTCTCCCTCTAGTGGCTGAGAGGTGACAAACAAACAGACTAAAGATGTAAATAAATCACCTGCATGCAAATCAGTTTAAACCTGTTTACATATTTATATATTTACTGAAATAGCTAATCCAAATGCTGCCATGTCAGGACCTCCAAAAAATAAATAAAAGATTCAGTGAGAAGTCGTCGTCTGCATCGTTAGACTTCACGTGTTCCCGATGCTCCATATAAAGTTACTATGTGCACACTTCATCTCAATCTTGTCTTATATATAATATATATATATATATATATATATATATATATATATATATAATATGACGATCAATAACTTTTTGTTATTAGGAACTTTACGTCTAAAAGTGTTTTCAATTTCAATTTTTTATTATATTGATCTATTTGTGAGATTAATGCTAAAATTAAAATACACAAGACATACATACCTGTATATTTGTTTATACATTTAGTTTGTATATTTGTTTATATATTTATTTATATATTAAGTTTATATATTAAGTTTATATATTTAGTTTATATATTTAGTTTATATATTTAGTTTATATATTAAGTTTATATATTTAGTTTATATATTAAGTTTGTATATGTAGTTTCTCCCCTCTTCTATCCTCACCTTACAGGTAAACTTGAGTTTATGTAATTCAGTGTTCACTAACATTGAACATTTATAGATAAAAAAACTGTTTTAGTTCACTTTGTTGCATGAATGTTAGAAACTTCAATGTGTATGTGGGTGTGTGTGTGTGTGTGGAGACGGCTGCCGCTGTTAATGCAACTGTTATGGATGTGACATCATGGCAATACGAGGTCAACACACACACACACACACACACACACACACACACACACACACACACACACACACACACACACACACACACACAGGAACAAGTCAACACAACACTCTGTAACTCTTCTGCAATCAGTGGCTGACTTCATCATTCAACCAGCCTCAGTGTGTGTGTGTGTGTGTGTGTGTGTGTGTGTGTGTGTGTGTGTTGGTCAGCATTGCGTGTTGATTGCACCTCGTTACGGCAGAAAGCAGCCGGATGGTGATGGAGGGAGTGTGTGTGTATGTGTGTGTGTTTGTTTGTTTTGTTTGTTTCAGTCGGGGATGTGTGAGTGAGTGAGTCAGTGTGTGTGTGTGAGTGTGTGTGTGTGTGTGTGTGTGTGTGTGTGTGTGTGTGTGTGTGTGTGTAGGGTGTGTGTAGGGTATTGCCTCAAGTTGCATTTGATGGTTGCACAGGAGAGCAATGAAACCACGGCCACACGCACGTACACACACGTGCACGCACGTACACACATGCACGTTTGGGAGTTAAAATCCGAATTAATATTTTATGTTTCTTCTATATTTACTTTATTTAGGTTTTTACTGCCACAGTTTTTACTCCCTCGTCTTGATGCCGAAAACTTTTTTCGGGTCGAGAAAATTCTGGCAAACATTTAATTTATATTTATTTTATGCATTTAACACTTTTATTGACCTTCTTTTTTATTTAACTCAATGAAAACGGTATCAACTTCTGCTCCGGGATCAGTTCAACCTCACATTCTCATCCAGTGAGTCATTAATGTTCAATCATTTATGTCACGTGGGACTGTTTTTAATTCAAGTTGTTTAAGGAAAGTTCTAGTTTTTACAAACCAGACAGATACAGAATCAAACGCCTCTATTTTCACACGATGTACGTCAAGAACGCCGCTTTTTTAAAGCGTTTTTTAAACAAAAAGGTCGAATTAAAAAGGTGCTGTGAACTGTAAAACCCTCAATCATCAATGAATGGAGACAATTATCTAACTATAATATATATATTTACACTACAATGATTAAAAGAGGTCATTATAAAAGAGAATGAAGGCAGGCAAGGTGATTATCAGGCACATTTCTATTTAATTCTCTGAATATTCTGCACTTGCATTGCTTTTGGTTTTACTTTTGACCGATAAGCAACAGAAACTTTTGGGATTCCTGGAAAAGCCAAACAGAAGGAAGGGCTCATTACCAAAAACAATGTTTTGGACTGCTTTTAAAACAGCAAAAAGCTTGTGATAGAGGTGCTTAATGCCACTTTTCGGCTTTCCATTGACAGACAACCATTCACACTGACATACTAAAGGGAAATTCATGCTAATGTTGCACTCACCACTTCCCCCGGGCCTGTGCAGTGGTCCTTTGGGTGCAGTGGTCCTTTGGTGCCTGTGCAGTGGTCCTTTGGGTGCAGTGGTCCTTTGGGGCCTGTGCAGTGGTCCTTTGGGTGCAGTGGTCCTTTGGTGCCTGTGCAGTGGTCCTTTGGGTGCAGTGGTCCTTTCATAATCCAAGATGGCGGTGGCCCAATAGCAGGACCACAAAGCAATGGGTGACGCCCACTTCACATACGGCCTATGAAGACCGTCAGTGAGATTACAGGTTGAATGCATTCAGTTCATGTTGTCAATGCAATGTTTTAATCCTTGTTACCGTGGGAGACGTCCATCCCTTGTTCACCGAGCTGCAGCAGATCTTCATCCATCAGATCAATAATTTCCGCTGTTATGATGATGATGATATTAAGCCGCTTCATTTTGGTAAATAAGGGAAAGATTTGAGGGTCACAGGGGGGTGGAAAAGACGACGATGCTTAATTAGCTGCTGATGCAACACACCTGGGGAGACGCCGATGAAGACGACGATGAAGACGACGAGTTGAGAGGTTCATTACACACAGAATTTGTGTTATAAAAGAATCAAAATCTGACAATGTTGCAGACTTTGAGGTAAAACTGTAACTTCTTTCTTTCTTATATCGAACGCGTTCATCGGCGCTAAATTTAGTCGAAATAGTGGAATTGGATCCCAGAAACGTCAACTAATGATATCCTTTGTTGTATCAAAACAAAAAAGCTTCACGATACAGCATAAAAACATAATTAACAGGACACGCTGCTGTTATTTATATGTTGTTTGTTATCTTATTATTAATAATATCAATAATACAATTCTAAGATGTAAGGCTCTTTAATAAATTCCAGTTATTCCTTTAACACACACAATGAGGAGGACAAAGGTCAGACTCCCCATCTCTCTCTCTCACTCTCACTCTCTCACACACACACACACACACACACACACACACACACACACACACACACACACACACACACACACACACACACACACACACACACACACACACACACACACACACACACACACACACACACACACACACACACACACACACGTCAGAGTGGATGGAGTCGTCATGCCAACAGCAGACATTACTGCTGGTTTCATCACAGAGACAATCCCAGGCCGGCCTCACTGTATGTGTGTGTGTTTATAGAGATGTACTCCACACACACACACACACATACATTTAATTAATACATTTTTCTTCTTATCTCAGTTTTGCATCATCCCTGGTGACCTGTGTGTGTGTGTGTGTGTGTGTGTGTGGTGGAAGATTACAGAGAAGACTGAATTTAAGAAGCAGAGACAAGATCAGGTTTCATACTGTATATATATAAATGAACAAAAAACCTCTTAGTTGGTATTTGAATGACAGAAATTAGATACTTTAATTCACAAATCAAACAACACGGCAACATGCTGACATGTTGCAGGTGTAATGTTTACCATGTTTACCATGTTTACTATGTTCAAATACTGGTCCAGTAAGCTAATAGTACAATACTTCATCACTAATGCTGCAGCTGGTAAAGGTGGAGCTACTTTTAAATACTTTATTTATTGCTAGCTTGTATATTTCCCCTCAGCCGTCTTCTCTCAATCTATAATTCAATTCAATTCAGTTTATTTTGTATAGCGCAATATCACAAATTACAAATTTGCCTCAGAGGGCTTTACAATCTGTACACATACGACATCCCTGACCTTTGACCTCACATCAAATCAGGAAAAACTCCTCAAAAATAACCTTTGACAGGGAAAAAAGGGAAGAAACCTTCAGGAGAGCAACAGAGGAGGATCCCTCTCCCCGGATGGACAGAAGCAATAGATGTCATGTGTACAGATGAACAGCATTACAAAGTTACATAAACACACTACATGAATATGACAATATATGAATGGAACTCCAATCCATGAAACAGAAGGAGGTAGAGAGGAGGGGGGGCGGGGCGCATCAGCAGGGCCAAGGTGGGAGGCCGGCTCACCAGGCATCAGACACCTCCAGGTCCAATGGACCCTCTGAGACGTGAAGTCACAACGACTCCGGGGAGGAAGCAGAGTTAATAAGGTGCAATGGAGAGATGTAAATTCATCCATTAGGAGAGAGAGAAGAGGAGAGAGGTGCTCAGTGTATCCTAAAACATCCCCCAGCAGCCTATAAGCCTATAGCAGCATATCAAGGGGCTCGACCAGGGCAAACCTGATTCAGCCCTAACTATAAGCACTATTAAAGAGGAAAGTCTTAAGTCTATTCTTAAATGAGGTGACTGTGTCTGCCTCCCGGACTGAAAGTGGAAGCTGGTTCCATAAAAGAGGAGCTTGATAACTGAAGGCTCTTGCTCCCATCCTACTTTTTAGGACTCTAGGAACCACAAGTAGCCCCGCATTTAGTGAGCGCAGCTCTCTAGTGGGGCAATATGGTACTACAAGCTCCTTAAGATATGATGGTGCATCACCAATCAAGGCTTTGTAGGTGAGGAGAAGAATTTTAAATGTGATTCTTGATTTTACAGGGAGCCAGTGCAGAGCAGCTAATACAGGAGTAATGTGATCTCTTTTCTTAGTTTTTGTGAGTACACGAGCTGCAGCATTCTGGATCAACTGGAGGGATTTAAGAGACTTATTAGAGCAGCCTGATAAGGAGTTGCAGTAATCTAGTCTGGAAGTAACAAACGCGTGAAACATCTTTTTGGGACAAGATGTGCCTGATTTTTGAAATGTTACGTAGTTGAAAAAAAGCAATCCTTGAGATTTGCTTAACGTGGGAGTTAAAGGACAAGTCTCGGTCAAAGATAACGCCTAGATTCTTTACAGTGGTGTTGGATGCCAGCGAAATGCCATCTACAGAAACCACATCACCAAATAATTGATCTCTGAGGTTTTCAGGGCCCAGTAAAATAACTTCAGTTTTGTCTGAGTTTAACATCAGGAAGTTGCAGGTCATCCATGTTTTTATGTCTTTAAGACATTCTTGAATGTTAGCGAGCTGGTTGGTCTCCTCTGGTTTGATCGATATATATAATTGAGTATCATCTGCATAGCAATGAAAGTTTATAGAGTGTTTCCTGATAATGTTGCCCAAAGGAAGCATATATAAGGTAAATAAAATTGGTCCAAGCACAGAACCTTGTGGAACTCCGTGATAAACGTTGGTGGTCATTGAGGCTTCATCGTTTACAAATACAAATTGAGATCGATCTGATAAATAGGATTTAAACCAACTTAGTGCTGCACCTGAAATGCCAATCGACTGATCTGTAATAGGATGTCATGATCAATGGTGTCGAACGCAGCACTAAGGTCTAACAAGACCAGTACGGAGATGAGTCCTTTATCTGATGCAATTACACATTGTTATTCAGTTGTTAATTATATATATTTATTTATCGTAAATCCAAACCTGCGAAGTAATCAGTAACTTAGAAGGTGCTCAATAAATAAATGTAGCGTAATAAAAAGTACAATTACCTCAAAATAGTACTGAAGAAAGATACAATACTTGAAGACAAAGAAGTACAAAATATGCACCGTCTTATTTAATTAAGTCGATAATGACGCCTAACAAATGTTAGAGGGCCGGCACAAAGGCCCAGGATCAGAACTAGGACCAGGGCCAGGATCAGAACCAGGACCAGGACCCACAGAGAGATTGATGCAGTTCATTAAATCAGTGGATTAAAGAGTTCAACTTTGGTGAAACAGCTTCTGACCTTTGAGGGTCTTCTTCACTTCAGAGAGAACTGAAGTCTTCTTCACTGAAGTCTTCTTCAAGTCTTCTTCACTTCAGAGAGAACTGAAGTCTTCTTCAAGTCTTCTTCACTCCGTCTCAGGTGGAGTTTTAGTCTTTGTTCTGCAGGAAGCGCTCCGGGTGTCGTCCTCCTGTCAGGATCAAATATTAATACAGTATAAAATATTAAACCACCGCTGTGTGTTGGTCTTTCAGTGTCTCACTCGCCAGGTGTAAAACCAGGTCCTCGTGTAAACCAGGTCCTCGTGATGCTCTCGAGTCTCTTTACTGGACAGTAAATCAAGTGTTTGCATTGTCTGACCTCGGCTGACACGACGAGGCCTTAAAGTGCTCAGAAAGATGGCGACTAAAACACGACGACTTGCCAAAATTGTCAAGAACCAACACAAACTCAGGCTTGAATTGGCCAGTTAAAGAAGGTCGGCTTATTAATCTTGTAGAAGTGTAGTCTAGATATTAAAAGTGATTTTCAAAACGAAAGTGCTGCCGACTGCTTTCCGGTGAAAGTGGCTCCGACGCCATCATTACAAAACGCGAACAACAAACACGGCTATTGTGACTCACAGCTGTTGGCGAGCAGCTCGTGGAAAACCCCATGAATGTTGTGAACTCGGTTTGAGCGACATCAGCTGACAGGAAGTAAACATGGGCCCGAGGTGTTGCCGGGCAGAAAACGAGAGAAAATAAAAACACCTTTTTCCGAACTTTAAAGCAAGTAAACACGTCGTTGTGGAAACAATAAATACGAGTGCGGACTGGAAAGTGAGCCCGATGCGGCTGCTTTAAAAACTGCTCTGCGGGGTGAGTCGGGCTCCAACAGGTGAGCGTGCCTCGCCCACGCGGCCGTAAGGTATTTGTCTGGTCTCGGCTTAGCTTTCTAATGCCGACACACATCTTGTTTGATCTGAAACGAGAGCGTGAGCTGGTTCAATCTGTATTTAAAGCACTGGATCAATACGCTGGAGGATATCGTGGCGTTGAATCACCCGAAGCTTAAACGGTCTCTTAAAGCTCCCACTGCTCCACACATTCAAGATGCCCTGAAGCAAAACACACACGCACACGCACGCACAGAGGCCACCAGAGCAGATGGCGGGTCTACACACAGGAAGTGGATTTAAAGCTGTAATACACACAAACACACACACACACACACACACACACACTAGCCTAACTCAGGTGGCGATCCAAACTTAAGCAGCACAGGTGATGATCCTGAGAACGAGGACAGTGTGAAAGAAAACATGCGTGTGTGTGTGTGTGCGTGTGTCTGTGCGTGTGTGTGTGTGTCTCTGTGTGTGTGTTGTTCTTAGCGTGTGTGTGTTCTCATGGCGGGCCGTAGTTGAGTCAGACACTTGGCCTCTGATTTCATCACGTCGGTTATGAAAGAGACAGTAAAGTTTAACACACACACACACACACACACACACAGTGTTCATCATCCTCTGTTTCTTCAATATTTCATCATGTGGCGTAAAAACACACTAACCATGTGGAGATAACCTGCTGTGTGTGTGTGTGTGTGTGTGTAACCAGGTCAGTTAGGCTCTCCACCTGTCGTTTGGAATCTGTCCAATCAGAGCAGAGCTGACTATACACACACACACACACACACACACACACACACACACACACACACACACACACACACACACACACACACACACACACACACACACAACATAATGAAGATGACCTCATTTCCTGTCAGGCGTCTGTCTGTACTTCCTGCTGGAGATTAGTGCCTCACATGTCTCACGTGTGAAGACTTCGTCTACTGACTGTACTGCGCAGTAGAAAAACACACACAGTACTCTGTGGACAAACTACTTGTTGTGACTTCCTGTACTTACATGTAGGTTAACAGTTAGATTAAGTAACCAAGTGCATACCAATACTGAAATTATTGAGGTACTTGTACTTAAGTGTATCCAATCTATGCTACTTTGTACTTCTACTCCACATTCTATACACAGTATTGTACTTTTGATAACATGAGTTACTTTACAGATTCAGATCAGTAACAAAGAATATAATTTTAAAATAAACTATGACGTATTATGAATAAAGATTACATTTTCATCATCATTTTGATGACTAGTAGTACTAGTTGTAGTTCTTTACTTTTACAGACTCTACGTCACACACAGGTGCACGTTGTGCACACATTAAGAAAGTGCCAGGATTTCAGTATTCACACTGAAAAACAGTTTTAAACAGGCATCTAACGAGAAATGTGGCGTGTAGTCACATGCACCGCTCTGAGCCAATCATTTCAGGCCATTCTACCGGCTGCCCAAACCACTTTAAGTCTTTACTTTATGTAAACAGATTTTTGCCAAATAAGTTGTAAATGAGCAGAAAGAGAGATACAGTTGCAAAGTACAACTGCAATAAATAAAAAAAATATATATATATATATTATACAAATATTATATATATAATTATATATATTTTATATACAGTACATATATATAAATAAATATCTTATAAATATATATATAAATAAATATAATATAATAATAGTAGTATAATATCAACTCTAAAAGAGCAGATTCCCCCAAATGAAAAGTCAGGAGATCATGTAATTAATTTTAATTCATCCTGACAGACAACTGTCCTCGAGTTATGTCAGTCTGGATCAAAGTGGACGGACACGAGGTCACTCACCTGAGCGTGTTGCTCTGAGACGGGTGAAACAGGTGAGCTGTGGTGAGACAGGTGACATAGGTGCGCTGTGGTGAGACGGGTGAGGGAAACACAGTTTAGAAAAAGGCAAACCGTGTCACACGTGTCTGAATGTGGAACAAACTCTGGCAAACAGGTGAATGAGCAGCTGCTGAGCCTCAGACCTACAGATTAAGGTCAAAGGTCAGCAGCTGTCTGCAGGTCACCTGCTCAGGTTTTTACAAACAAACAAGGCTGTGATTGGTCCATTTCTGTGAGGAAACCCCTCACATCTACTACATATAATACTATTACTGTCAGAGGAAACCCCTCACATCTACTACATATAATACTACTGCTGTATTAAAATACTATTACTGTCAGAGGAAAACCCTCACATCTACTACATATAATACTATTACTGTCAGAGGAAACCCCTCACATCTACTACATATAATACTACTGCTGTATTAAAATACTATTACTGTCAGAGGAAAACCCTCACATCTACTACATATAATACTATTAGTCAGAGGAAAACCCTCACATCTACTACATATAATACTATTACTGTCAGAGGAAAACCCTCACATCTACTACATATAATACTATTACTGTCAGAGGAAAACCCTCACATCTACTACATATAATACTACTGCTGTATTAAAATACTATTACTGTCAGAGGAAAACCCTCACATCTACTACATATAATACTATTAGTCAGAGGAAAACCCTCACATCTACTACATATAATACTATTACTGTCAGAGGAAAACCCTCACATCTTCTACATATAATACTACTGCTGTCAGAGGAAAACCCTCACATCTACTACATATAATACTACTGCTGTATTAAAATACTATTACTGTCAGAGGAAAACCCTCACATCTACTACATATAATACTACTGCTGTATTAAAATACTATTACTGTCAGAGGAAAACCCTCACATCTACTACATATAATACTACTGCTGTATTAAAATACTATTACTGTCAGAGGAAAACCCTCACATCTACTACATATAATACTATTAGTCAGAGGAAAACCCTCACATCTACTACATATAATACTACTGCTGTATTACAATACTATGACAGTTAGAAGAATACCCTCACATCTACTGTATATAATACTAGCACAGTATTAAAATACTATTAATGTCAGAGTAAAACTTAATATCTACTGCATATAATATTAGTATTGCTGTCAGAGGAAAACTTAATATCAATTATTTTCATTTATCACTGTTTTAATCTCGTCTTCTGTGCTGCTACCGTTACGTTTGATGGTTTTATGAAGGATTATGGGTAATACACAGGAAATTCAAGGTAACTTTATTTGTTTGTCACTTCTCAAACAGAAAGACATTTTCAAAGTGCAAAGCAAATGTACCAAAAGAGTTATTTTTGAAGGCACTACATCAAAGTTTGCGATTGTGTGCTTTTAATCTTTACACCATTGCAGCGTATAATGTAATATGATGTAATAATCTCCCATACATATATATAAAAACAGGGCAGCTGTTGTTTAAAATGACTGTTGCGGCTGCTGACATCACCACCGTGCTGTCTCTATAATATTTTAAATATACATCCTCCTCCCCGTTTCAGACAGTTGTGAACATAAT
Source organism: Cyclopterus lumpus (assembly GCF_009769545.1). NCBI lineage: Eukaryota > Metazoa > Chordata > Actinopteri > Perciformes > Cyclopteridae > Cyclopterus > Cyclopterus lumpus. The sequence goes on along the minus strand of NC_046970.1, from coordinate 23,376,087 downwards.
GTCTTTAACAACTTGCTGCTGGAACACTTGTTATTGGTAAACATTCGCTCACAGAAAATGTTGTTTAGTAGTAAACAGGTGTCATACAAAATGTTTCTGTAACCGAGGTGTAACCGCAAGCTGGAAACTGTGACTCAGGTTAAATGAATGTGGACAGTGATAATATTCCTCATTCTTAACGAGGATATATATATATATATATATATATATATATATATATATATATATATATATATATATATATATATATATATATATATATATTAACCGTCTCTTCACAATCAAACTGGCTTAACCTGTAATCATTATGTGTAATATAAGCTATCGTAAGTATATCAAAAGTACTGTATTTAGGTAAAGTTTTGAGGTACTTTTACTGTAAAAAAATACTTTACACTTCTATTCCATTAAAAAAAATGATTGTACATTTTTACTCCCTTAAATATATTTGGTACATTTAGTTAATTTGCAGATTCAGATTGACAGAAACATATAAATGATGTAAATAAAGTACTTTGAAGTATATTTATCTAAATAATACGTTTACCATTACCTGAGATAACTTTATGTCCACAGTTATACATTGTTTGTTGTTGTTGTTGTTGTTGTGTACACAAAAGCAAAAGGAGTCCTTCCTCCCCCCTGCATCGTCAACATAAAGACACATAATGAAACCGCTCCGCGGAGTCTCGTGTCAGTTTTCTGACGACGGATCGGCTCAGGATTGCAACATCGAGGCTCCGCCCCCCCCCCGCTGGATGAAACAACGTAACGAGCCCGACGAAACCAAACGGACCCGGAGTCAGTCTGAGTCCTCACTCCGCCGGAAAGTTCCGGAGACGAACGGGGTCGCGGCAGACCAGAGTCCGGGAGGGTCCGACTGGATCTAAAGACCGCAGCGACGCACGGATTCGAGTTTATTTTAAACTCGGGCGGAAGCACTCGGGTTGACTCGGCTTTGTTCGCTTCGGCTCCGGATATACATACAACAACAAACAAAATGTTTCATTTTTAGTTTTTATGAGAATATATATATTTTTTTTAAAAACGGTTTCGTATTTTTTTTTTTTTATTCTTCAGTTTTTCACGATCAGTTTCATCTCATTCAGACTGAAGAAGAAGAAACTGAACAGCTGACTGACGACACGTTGCGCAACCGAGACAATAATAATACAACGAGACAAAGACGTCATCCCCGGAGTCCAGTGCTCCCAGTATCAGAGCTGCTGGTTCCAGTCGAGGGGAAATCTTTTGTGTTTTTTTTGGTATGTCTTCGACAACTTCTGGTCCAGACAGATAGACCATCCGCTCCAGTCTACTGGGTTTCTACTGGTTTCCTGTTGACCTGCAGTCCGAACCAGTCCGTCTGTCTGAAGAGCGAAAGGTAAGAAACCGACCTGAGATCAGAGGTGAGAGAAGTACTCTGATCCTTTCACTGTTCAAGTAGCTGCAATAAATTATACAAATACTTCAATTATGAGCAAAGATCGTTCACTAAAGTAAACCAGCACTCGATATGCATAATTACCTCTTTCAGTGTTACATTCATATTCATAGATTACTTTTACTGATGCATTAGCCAATACATGGCATCATTAAGGTGGAGCCCACTTTAACACTTTATTATAGTTCTTTTGTAGTTTAATCTGGAGAAATGATCATAAAAGTTAATCTTTTATTGCGATTGTTAAATATTTATCTAAAAGTAAACGTAGGCGTCAGTTTAAATGAGGGGAAGCTGTTGGCTGCACACAAGTAGAAAATGGGAGTATGCGAGTAAAGTACAAATACCTTGAGTTAATGAAACTCAGAATGGTCTTCATCGTCAGAGGATGAGTGTGCTCAGTTGTCATGGCGATGGGTCTGTTGACACAAGAGCTCCGGAGTCTTTTTTTCTTTTTAAACGGTTTTGACCTTTTTGTCCGTGTAATGGTTCAGTTGAAAGTTCTGGAAGCAGCTGGTGAGTCGGGATCGTTGGGTCAAAGTAAGGAAGGGGGAGAAGAGTGAGTTTGTAAAGATGTCAGAGATCTCGCGTTGGTCTCGGTTTTAATGTCGAGCGGCGGGACGGAGGCACGTGGCAGAAGATTAAATGTGACATACGCATTTCAGTTTGTACATTTCTTTTTCACAAGTGGCACCCAATCCTCTTCCGGAGAGAGCGGCGATGTCACAAGGTCAACGTTGAGATGACGACAAGGAGGGAAACCTCTTCAGTCAGTTGCGTCAGATAGAATAAATAGAGACCAGTAGAAACAAGTGCATTCACATAGAGAGCAAACAGGAAACTGGAATTTCCAGAAGTAAGAAAACCTTGTTAAGAATCTCATTGAAAACTGCAACTTATACTTTTTTTATATATATATATATATATATATATATATATATATATATATATATATATATATATATATATATACACTTTTTTTTTGGGTTCCGAAATTCCTTGTTCAACTTTAATTTGTTCCGACTTCCAACATCAAGTCCTGCAGAATACGTAAAGTAAACGACTGAACCGTTCTCTGAAAGTAGAGAACCAGTAGAATCTAGTGAGGTTTGTGTGTTTTTGGTCGTTTAATATAAACAGTCTGATCTCCGGTTGTGAAAGTGCAGCCGACAAGGTGACACATCAAACAGCAAAGATTCACTGAGAGTGTGTTTGTTTGTGTGTGTGTGCGTGTGTGTGTGTGTGTGTGTCTCAGGGGATTACGTTGCCACGGTGGCGCTGTGACTCAGGGTGTCAGAGTAAAAGCAGCGTTGGCCAACATCAGGTTGCCACACAGCGTCATCGCGGCGACCGCAGGCTCTGAAAAACTTTATAGAACAGACACACACTCTCAGTGTGTGTGTGTGTGTGTGTGTGTGCGTGTGTGTGGTAGGTGTTGACTGTATTTAAAGCCTGTTTAAACTATAAACTGTTGTACTCTGATGCAACGATCTGAAAGCTGAAGCATCTGTCAGCTTACAGGAAGTTGCATCATGAAGCCTATAGACACGTTAGCATGTGAGCAGCAGCGACGCTAATGCAACTCTTCTTACTGTATACGAGTGAACGTATAACAAGGAGCGTTTAGTGGAGGGAGGAGGCTGAGAGGCGCTTACAGGGTCTCCAACAACTTCTTATTTACGTTAAAGTTGCTTGAAGTTAAGTCACGGTCTATATATCCAAATGAGGAGACGCAGCGGGGATTTTTCAGTACTACAAACTGGGAATCTATGGCGATGTTCCCGGGAAAAATCCATACACCTGCAATTTCCAAAGAGAACAATATCTTTGCATGTGGAAGTGCCCTTGAGCAAGACACCGAACCCATAGTTGCTCCCCGGGCGCTTCACTGCAGCCCACTGCTCCTTAATTACTAAGGATGGGTTAAATGCAGAGAATGATTTCCCTACTGTGGGACTAATAAAAGGTTCATTATTATTATTATTATTATTATCTCACGCTGGTAACTGTAAACTTTCCACAATAGAGTGCACTTTTGTGAGATAGTCCAACATGAGCGTGACACAACGAGGCTGTGAAGGCGACGACATTTAATTCACTAGACGGGTATCTACTGATGTATATATTATACTGTCGAACAAAATAGTATCAATAAGGCTGTAAACTGTAAGGAATCTGATGATGTCACTTGTCTCCTCCAATCACAGATGAGCATGGGCATGACCGCAGCGCGGTCTCAGCTGTGTCTGAAGAGGCTATTGGACGAGCCCCAGGACATTGTGAAATGTAAAGTAGCTCGCCTGGAGTCGAACCCTCCCACAACCGGCCTGTCCCACTGCCTCAGGCCCAGAAGCCCCGCCCCCAGGTCCAACGAGGGCCAATCCCCATCCAGAGTCGGATCGTACTTCCTGTTCGGACGCTGCGAGGGGGAAAAGAGTTACAGGGCCGAGCACGCACAAACAAAGGAGCAATACACCTGCCAGGTAGTTACCGTTACTCATACTGCAAAAATACTACTGGTACTATTTATACTGCAAAAATACTGCTAATACCACATATGGAAATACGACTTATACTTCCAATACCAATAGTAGTATTGGCAATACTGCTGTAGATACTCGAGATATTCCTCAAATACATACCGTGTTGCCATGGTTACAGGTACTTCCTCTATGTGGTTACCAAGAGCGGTTGGCTGCCTATGCTCGCATCGGTCACCACGACAACGTCTGCGGCCTGCTGGACGTGGTGATTGGCCAGGACAGCGTGTACGTCTTCCTGCCCGGTCACCACGGCGACATGCATGCGTACGTGCGGACCAGGAAGCGTCTTGCCGAGGAGGAGGCGGGGCTTCTGTTCGCCCAGATGCTGAATGCTGTGATGCACTGCCATCGCCATGGAGTCGTCCTGCGAGACCTGAAGCTCCGCAGGTTCGTCTTCATCGACAAATACAGGTGAGACAGACTACTCTGATACTACTTATACTGCATGTTACACACACACACACACACTTCTAAAAATATTGATACTGACTTCTCTAACCTTACTAATACTACCACTTAAAATACTTCATATACTGCTAATACGACTGAACATACCAATACAAATACTGCGTAACATACTTAAAATACTTCTGCCAATTACACTTCTAAAATACTACCAATATTACCACCAGTAATACTCCTAATGACTATGGATACTACTGACACTGGTTATACTAATGCTTACATCAGCAGTATTGGGGGAAGCGGCAGTATAATTAGTAGCATCAGCGAAGTACAGATGAAACCTAGAAATAAATACTACTAGTAATACCTCTAACACTACTTTGACTATTAATACTACTTCTAACCCCGGTACTACAGATACTGATGCATTGTGGTCCTTTCTTTCTGCAGGACGCGTCTCGCTCTGCTCGGCTTGGACGACTCCGTCCTCCTGCACGGTGACCATGACGACGATTCCCTGACGGACAGACACGGCTGCCCCGCCTACGTCAGCCCCGAGCTGCTGACCAACGGGACCCGGTCTTACTCGGGCCGCGCCGCAGACATCTGGAGCCTGGGCGTGTCTCTGTACACCATGCTGATTGGACGATACCCGTTTCAGGACACGCAGCCCGCCGCGCTGTTCGCCAAGATCCGCCGCGGCTCCTTCAGCGTGCCGCATTGGCTGTCGCCGCAAGCCAAGTGTCTGATCGGCTGCATGCTGAGGAAGTCGCCCACGGAGAGACTGACGGCGTCGGAGCTGCTGATGCACCCGTGGCTGAGCGGCCCGCGCGCTGCGCACCACAACACGAACAAGACGCACCACAGCGCGCACAAAACACTACCGAGTCCACGAGGAGACGACGAGCAGGTGGTGCCGACCTGGACCGAGAAACACTAAACACACGTTTGTACCTCTATACTTGTGAGGACCCAGCTTGATGCATTTCATCCCTTCAGCCCCCTCACTAAACGTCACCTCAACCTGACTTTAACTTTCACCCGAAAACAAAGTTTCCCCTTTGAACGACCTTCATCCAAAATGCCCCTCAGTGTTGATACGGTTACTTAATACTTACAAATGTTCTTCCACAACGATGACGAGACGCCATTAAACACTTACTGTGACTATACATCAACATGCAATATTGTTGATGAAGATTTTGCTGACCCCACCCCCCAAAAAGACTGAATTTTATAGACATTTTCTTTTTCAATGCAGTAAAACTTTACAAACAATGACAACAACTCTGCTTTGGAGAAAGAAATAAGACATTTTGGCTGGACTGAAACGTTCAGTAGATCTAAAGAAAAAAAACAACATTAAAATGTCAAGTTTTCATGAACAGATACAACTAAAACGCCCAAACTTAATCAACTAAAACTTGACTGAAATAAACAGGATGAGGTTGACTAAATAGCTGACCAAATGAACACAAGTCCTCACACACACACACACACACACAGAGAGAGACTGATCCTGGATTACTTGACCGGACCATCAGGTGCCTTCCTCTCGCTGCGTCTCAATTCAAGCTCCGACAAATTCACAACAGAGTCACCAGTTCCACCAGAACCCGACGCAAACCCAGTTCCCCTTCAACACAGTTACATCCCAGCGTTAAACTACAGACTCATTATTAAACATCCTGCAGTGGAGATTTGATTGGACCACTTCAACACCAGCAAAAGACTGAACATACCGGTGGACTTTGAAGGAGGCGGAGCACAAAATGGGACACGGCTCCTTCATGTCAGCGTTTACACTTCCTGGCTGCTCCCTAGTATTATAAGAGGAGGATCGGTCAGTGTTGAAAAGTGATCGCTACACATATTTGTCATGTCCTTCCATCTCAGGATCATCACTTCATTCAATAATTCGTTTTTTTTCTGGTGCTCATGAAAACCATTATGCAGAAGAAAAAAATGACCTGGTTTTCAAATATGTTCATCAAGGCAATAATAATAATAATGACTCTGGATCAACCTTTGTGATCCTAAAAAAAAAAGAATTCTGATATTTCTGAGAAACATTGTAATTAAATCTCAGTAGAAAAGGACCTGAAATAAGCACCGTTGTGTTGAATCGTAATAAGAAAAGAATGAAGCGTTAATCTCGAGTTTCTTTTGACCGACCGATCCGACCTGCCAATAGGATGCCTTCTTATGAACGTGTCACTCAGACCTCAGTTACAGCTGGAGAATAAATAAAAGATGTTTCACAAACTCTTCTGGTCCCGAACCGTTTTGTTGTTGTTGTTGTTGTTGGTGGTTTTCAATATTTTATTACCGGTGTTAATTCCCACAGAGCCTCCATCCTCAGACAAGACACACACAGTCAGTATAAAGCATCTCACCGCGTGGAAACATTTCCGTCTGAAGCATTTAGAGGTTTGAGACGGCGTGAAACCGTCTCTCCTCCAGTCAGACATTAGAGGCATTTCAAGCCTCTCAGAATTTAAAACACAGAGAATGTCAATAGTAAGCTGGCGGCTTCCAGCTAACGGCGCTAACTGCAGTAACAGTACAAACATTGTCTGCTCAGGTAGACATCGCGCCACTAGATCTTTACATAGGTAAATTGTACTATGCTAATGCTGCTATTGAGCAACAGAAGGAAGTGTTGTTATAACGTGTGAACTAAATACAAAGTAAAAAACATACTTGCTGCTCAAGTAGACGACGACGCTCGTGGTCACAACAAGCAGTTCATCAGACTCCAGTAGAACCATCACAACATTAACTTCTAGAAATCAGTGAACTCCCGTACAAATAAAACCCGACTAACTGCTCAGCGGCAAGAAGTTTTTGTGCAGGTAAAACATAATAAATGCAAATTGTACAATTGTGAGCTTTTGAGGTAGTGGTGGCAGATTGATAATCCATCCATCCATCCATTTTCAATACCGCTTATCCTCATTAGGGTCGCGGGGCGCTGGAGCCTATCCCAGCTGACATAGGGCGAAGGCAGGGGACACCCTGGACAGGCCGCCAGTCCATCGAGGGCACATGTAGGGACATACAACCATTCACTCTCACATTCACACCTATGGGACATTTAGAGATCAATTAACCTGCAGCATGTCTTTGGACTGTGGGAGGAAGCCGGAGAGCCCGGAGAGAACCCACGCTGCCACGGGGAGAACATGCAGACTCCACACAGAAGGACCGCTCCGACCGGGAATTGAACCCGCGGCCCTCTTGCTGTGAGGCGACAGTGCTAGCCACTACACCACCGTGCAGCCCAGATTGATAATGTTAATATTAATTATGGGGTCCAGGCCAAGTATCAGTATATTAACTAAAGGTGTGAGCCACAGAGAAGTATCAGAACCAGAGTACAGACAGACAGAAACCACATACAGAACATGAACTCTGACAGCAGCACCTTTTCTCACCTTTACGTTTTATTGTTAGCATCAGACAGCAGAACGAATCCTGTGACTTCATCACTTCAGTCACACCTCTTTTCTCTCATCCTTCATTTCTCTCCAACATCCACTTTAGTCTTTTGAGCTCGTCTCAGCCTGAAATATCCAATCGGTCAGTAAACCGTCGCTCGTGTCCGCTCACTGATCGCTGGTGGAATCAGCCAATCAGGAGCCAGTATCCGTGTCCATGTCATCAGTGTCGTCGCCCTCCGAGCGGCAGATCTCCTCCAACGCCAGCTCTGCCACACAGGAAACAGGAAGTGTGGACGTTATTTTTAAAAAGGGCCTGATCAGTAAAATCGTGTTTTTTGTATTATTATTGTTGCTAGGAAACCATCAAATGAGTGCTAACAATAGCTCAACATAAACCATGACCTGTGCGCTACCTAATACTTAAAAGTAGATTTTAAATGAATGACAATGACTTTCCTAAAATCTCACACTGATTTTTCTCCTGCCGTTTCATGTTCAGGCCATGGTAACTATGTTTGTAAAGTTATAGAGCTCCAGATATCCAGTAAGAGTAAACAACATGTGTAAATCCTAACACAAGAAAATATGCCACAATATTGTGAATAACTTACAGCAGCAACACACATGTCTGCTTAAGGGGATCAGCCACGACGTGACTGATGCACATTAAATACAGTTTCCATGTCATAATAAATTATGCGTTTCTAGATCAGTTCCATCCAATCAGTCACGGCGGGCCGTAGCTCAAGTGCCATAGCATCCATAGCTCATTCATTTCATGAGCTCTACGCAGCGACATATACACAGATTATGAATTTGCCTGTGTTTACCAGACAGCTGTCAGAGGATCAACCAGAGTGGCAACTGTCAGCTTACCACTCGGGATGATATATATATATATATATATATATATGATGATATAGGGTGCACCCACTATGTGTTCTTGTGGGTGCACCGTGTTCTCTTCTTCTGTATTTACCAAATGTGAGGGTTATGAGTAAAAACTAAATTGTGGAATCAGAACACGACACTAAGCCAACGTTACTTTGATAATCACCAGCAGTACTCGTTTTACCCAACGTGAACATTAGTGTTAACGTCTGTACAAAAGGTCCCTATGGAAAGAGTCTCCTGTAAGTTAGCAGAACAAATCACCTGTCAACCGGCCAAGAATTACAGCTGTCACGCATTGTTACGACAGTTTAACGGCATAAAAATGCTCAGTGCGAGTAATAATATCCGACGGCTTCAAGAGCCCGGCAGTAGAGACGTAACCAAAGTAGACAAGCTCCGCAAATGTGGGATTTACGTTTTACTTTAACGAGAGAAGAGGCGGTAGGGCTGGGTTTTGAAAAGAAAACCCGCAGATCGCTCTGTATATGTGCGAGTGTGTGTGTGTGTGTGTGTGTGCGTGTGTGTTTGTGTCTGTACCCTCGCTCTCGCTCAGCTCGGGGATCTTCCTCAGCGTGTCTCGGACAGCAGGGATCACCTGGTCGTACATGTGCAGCAGCGGCCTGCAGTTCTCCGAGAAGCTGCCGTGATGCAGCAGCAGCCAGTGCAGCAGCAGCAGACACTCTCTGAGCAGCGACGCTGCCGGGCTGCGCCACCATGGCGACGGGCGGGCGTGGCACTTCTGTGAGGGCGCAGCAAGGCCTGATGGGTGAAAAACAATAAGCAACTCCATGATTTTAGAGACGGTTTGTTGGGTGTGGTGAATAGTTCTACGGGGGAATGCCGCCGTGTGTTTTAAATCTGACGTGAGACTGACCTGTTGAGTCCTGAGAACCACGAAGATCCAACCACTGACGATGGAAAACAATCACCACTGTCTGAACCAACTGAGAGAACGAGGTCAGGTAAGAGGCGTGTGCAGAAAGGTGCAACACACAGTTTAGTGTCTCCATATGAAGTTTTACCTCAGTGTAACACTGGCAGCTGCTGTGCTGGCTGGTGGTCCAGCTCTCTGCTCTCTGAGTCATCAGTCTGCTCAGCAAACGAACAACCTGAGACACGAAGACAACAATGGACCCAAAATAGAAGTACTTTAAAGTCTCATAAAAGCCACGTCCAAACAAAAGCTTCAGCCTGCACAAACAAACCAAGGCAGAGCCTTTGTGAAGCTTGGAGAGGTGGAATCTATACGGTGTCCAATGATAAATTCAATATATTGTACAGTTCCACAGCACTTATTCCATGTACAACAACAGAATCACATACTCCACACTTGAATTTATCAAGAAAACAGGAAGGGAGTTTTGAGTTTCCAACAATAATCAAGTATACTTATAAAAAAAAGGCCAGTTTCTAATATTAAAATATATTAAATCCACGTCGACTGGTTGTTTTTCTGCTTCGGTGCCTAAAGGACTAACGCATGACAATAAAGATCACAGGTATGAGCTTGTTGACCAAACTGTCTTGTTCTCTTTCTAATAAATAAGTGTGTTGCTCACAGGCGTAAAGGTGGAACAAACCTGTTGGAGAATGCAACACGTCCATGCACGACATAAACTAACAATAAAGCAATATGATACGGAAATCGGATGTGTGGAAGAATGTGCTGTTAAAATGAGAGAATCAGCACACGGGCCAGCTGTTACAGCCTCGAGCACGAGTTCACTAGATCAACTCGTGACACACCGTCACGCCACTTCTTTGCTGAGGTTGCCGACTGCACGCGGTGGGAGGGACGTCGCAGTACTTCACATTAAGTGCTTTTTGAATCGTCTAACGGCATTTTTTTTTATGGCGACTTTCCAACAGACATCACGGTTTTAAGGACCGAGTACCGTTATCGACCAAGTATGTGAAAGTACTCTATTTTCATTCACTTTTTCACAAGCCATTATCGCCAATCGGACAACTTGTGGCGTTGAGACTACAAAGAGGCACAAAATACAGAGTTGTTGGGGTGAGGGAGACGGTGGGATGCAGCAGCCTGGAGGAGGCTACGGATGTTGCAGAGGTCAATTTACTTTGTATCGCTCCAAAATCACAAATTTGCCTCATAGGGCTTTAAAATCTGTACACATCTATTCATCTCCATCTCCTTGAGGAGGAAGTATGTCTCCACTGTGTGTGCGTGTTTGTTTTACCCGCAGGTCCAGCAGAATCCAGTCTGTGTGTGTTGCTCGGTTGTCTGGTCTGGTTCTGATGAACTGGAACAACTTCAGGAAAATACACGGGTCTAAAAGAAAACCCCAACAAAACAAAAAAACACTGCTACATTGAGCTTTATTCAAATCACGAGGAGGTGAAACCTAAACAATGGAGGGATAACTTCACAGAGAGGTTGTGACGCTGAAGTTCAGATAACTCACCGTGCTGAGAGCAGAGCCGCTGAGCCAGAGTCTGGTGGTCGGTCATGGACGTGAGGACAGACACGCATCCCAAAACCGTGTGCAACCTGCAGTCTGCTGACAAACACGCACACACCACCTGCAACACACACTGCAACCTGAGGGAGAAACGCAGACGGTGGTGACTAATAAATCCCCAGTGAACATCAATTCATCCTTTTTAGTTATTTCTGTAGTAAAAAAAATAAATGGAAAAGTGGGTTATTTTTGTTCCTTTTCTGTTGGTCGGACTGAAGAATTCATTCTTCGTACTTCAGCAGTTCGTTTGAGTCAAAATTCACGTCTCACTCAGAATTTCTTGAACAAAATCCATATATTCTGCAGTCAGAACAAACAAAATACTCAATTTGATGTCAGACTGGTATGTTAGTAAGTAATATATGTTCCTCATCAATTTGTGTGCACGTGATTTATGACAAAATTAATGTATAACCCAATTTGGTAACATTTTACTTGAAACCTCAGCCAACGTGCAATTTTCAAATTGGTTCCTTTCAGACAAAACGTTTAAAGGATTTTAATATGGGATCTCGATTTCCACAACTTTCAATTAAGTTTTCAAAGAAAAGTTTTTTATTGTATTGAACATTTGTCGTATCGGTCTTATCCGTTTGTCACATGATCAGGTGGATTCACGTCTTCATTGAAGTCTACCTGTCGGCATGCGTGCGTGGCGTCCTCTCGATGACGACACACAGAGTCTTCATGGCATCGAGGACCAGCTCCTCATTCTGCGAACCAACGCAGCCGCCGCCGAGCCCCGCTTCACACAGCCGCAACACGGACTGCAGCAAGGCATTCTGGGAGCACAGAACCACACCCGCAGCAGAGTGTTCAGTCTGAGAGCCGAGGGAGAAGTTCATGACATTATTTGAGTATTTACAGTGACAAATGTTTATCATAATAACATGATAATCTTAAGCCTCCTGGACAAACACTATGTAGTTTCATATCAGAAAGTTGATATTTCAATGTCACCACTCACTAATTAAATAAAGGGGAGGAGTTAAAGTCTAAATTGGAACAAAGCGAGTCCATCAGCGTGTTCGTTTCTGTACCTTCATGTCTGTAACTCTGCTCTGATTCTCCTTCGACAGCACAGCTTCCACCACCTGGGAGAGAAAATGAAGAAGGGATGTCAACTGTCACATTAAATGTAAACGAGGAAAGACACACGAAGGCCGCGATCAGGCAGAGAGCTTTACCGACCGCAGTTGGGAGGAGACAAATCAGAGCTGTAGGTCGACTTGAGATTTCAGTTAAGTTGTTTTCATTAATTCAAACTGGAGTATTAAGTGTTCGGTCAGCCTATTAGGCAACGTCGAGTTCATAGTTTGTGTTAAAAGTTTGCAGTCATTCAGAGGGCTATAGATGGAAGTTGTCAGTAATGGAGGTGACATCCCACTGATTTAAATGTCTTGTGTGTCTGCGTCGTCGCTGCCATCACCTCGTCGCTGTGGGCCACCAACAGGTAGAGGAGCCTCAGAGCAGCCAACCCAGTGTCCTCTACACTGAAACCAGTCAAACCAGCCTCGTCCAGTCTCCCCAGTCCAGCAGCAACGCCTGCTGGGAGCGAGCTGGCGCCGGTAGAGTTTGAACCACCGCTGCCAGCGGAGGTGGAGCGCAGCGAGTCCAGAGCCTGACAGAGTCGAGACAGGTGAAGCTCCAAAAGTGGGAGGAAGAGGACGGCTCCGGGACACGACCTACACAAACACATTAGATCATTTAGATGAATGTTAGTTGTCCAAAATCACACTTAACATCTGTGTGAGTGGTTCTTTAACTTTTTTGGAGGTGCATGGTTTGATGTTTATTGCAAACCTTTTCACTTTAAATGTGGATATAAAAATGCTAATTAACAAATCCTGTGGCATCATTGGTCCATAAAGCACCAGCTGGTCTATACCTTTTTATTTGTTGTTGCATTTAAAGTGTTCCTTCTGTGTGAGGACAGTATTTGTAAAACAGTAATCGTCAGTGGTGTATAGGCCTGATATCTTGTATCTATATTAACACATGGCCTCCAGGTGTTTTGCCATGTGGTCTTTTTCAGTGCAGCATCACACAACTTGGCCACCAGAGGGCTCTGCAGTCCACAGAACCATTCAGCTTCCACTGTGGTGTCTTCTGGATTATTCAGTGAGCAGCAAATATCAAAGTTAGTGAAGGTTCACCAGATCGTAGTGTCTCACGCTACCTTTTGTTTCTGCTGCCGGCTGCGGCTGCTGATCGGTTCTGACTCAGCATGTTGAGTCCAGTCACAGCCAGACTCTGGAGAGGACTCAGAGTAGGCCTGGGAGCCGCACCTTCACCCCCGCTGACACCCACAGCAGCATCAGACTGGAGCAGAAAACCTGCAGACTTGCTGAAATCCCAACATTCAACACAGTTATATTAATCCTTCGTGCTTGGGCTGTGATGGGAGTAGTACCTAGTAGTACTACAACCACCACGGCTACTACTGTTGAGATCACCGTCAGTCCTACTACTCAAGTCAATTTGTGTTACTCAGATGTATTATCTATTTCTAAAGATTTGGGTTTTGGTGGATTTGGCGACCCCATGTGGTGACTGAGATGAAGTGGCTGCATTGATACAGCAGGGTGTTGATGTGATCGTGACACAATGACATTTGATTAAAAGTCTCAAGCACGGCTTCAGGTATTTTCTCTTTGACTTGATCAAACATGGTGCGACTCTTAATATCCTTTTCTATTAAGTTACATTTGCAAACACCTTTCCTTAAAACTACGACAGTACCGCATTATACACATTATATTACGCTGCATCACCACCACGTTGTCATGGTTACAGCGCCGGGTGTTTACCTGGATGTCGGGTGGATGTCACTCAGACTCATAGAGAGCAGGTGAGACAGGCCGAGGCTGCTGGGAGACAAAGGCTGCTGCAGCAGCAACCCCAGCAGGACGCCACCTGGACGACAACACAAACACTAGAGTTTACATTTCCCATAATGCAGCTGGAAACTGTGTTTCCTTAGCCCCTCCCTGTCTGGTAAACGCCCTCTTCTTTAAACATCAAGTCATGGTTGAATGCACTTATTGTAAGTCGCTTTGGATAAGCGTCAGCTAAATGACATGTAATGTAAGTTCTCTGTTCAGCCTGATAAACAGATCCAGTGTCAGTCCCTGGTTTAGAGGGTTGTGATACTAATTTAGAAATTAGTATCACAACCTATTTATTTCCATGAAGCATCTCTGCAGACTGACCTGGGTGCTGCAGGTGTGCAGGTCTGACGGACAGGAAGGGGTCCGGTCGAGACACTTCCTGTTTGTCCCCAGATCTGCTGCTGGACCCCCCTCTGTCTGCTGCAACACACAAACAAAAACACACCCGTCAAACCAACAATTTGGTCCTCAACGCGCCCGTTGCACCACCATCTTCGTCATGTGACCCACCGTCTCTCCGCGTCGTCGCTCTGGAGGGAACGTGGGCTCCAAACATCTCCTTGGTGATGAAGCCATTTCCTGTTGGCGACGACGAGCTGCCAACGCTCCCATGATGCAGCTGGGCGAGACAGCCGAGCACTTTCGGACTTAGGAGGAGAGAGAAAGACAGAGCCGCCAATCAGATTAGAGACGAGTGGATGACAATCAATCATTTACGATACTTTCACATTTTTGTATTCAAAAAATACAAACATACAGTATAAATGATCTACTATATAACTGAACGTGACACCAATAAGTGTTGTTTTGTCCAACCCAGAGATACCCAAAGACATTTAGTTTACAATGACATAAAACAGAGAAAAACAAAACATTTAATTGATTATTAGAACTGCTGTTGGTATTATTGACGACGACTGACCTGTTTCTAGGCAGCGGAGAGGCCGTCTTGGTTTTGTCTGAACTGTGAAGTTTGGTCTTCATCTCGTTGATCTCGGCTTCTTTAAACTGCAGCTCTGACTTCAAAGACTGAACCTGAACATAGAGAACATGTCATTATTGTGTTATTCTGAGAATTATATGTACTCTGTGTGTGTGTGTGTGTTCCTCACCTTCTTGTTAAGCTCCTTCTCCTTTTCGCTCTGCTCTCTCTGTCTCTGGATCTCCAGCTGGATCTGGTTCTGCCTTTGGGTCTCCTTCTCCTGTTGAGCTCCTTTCAGAGAGTCCCTCAGGACCCGGATCTCCCCACTCTTCAACACGATCTCCTCCTCCACCTCCTTCAGCTAATAAAAGGTACACATTCACCAGGACATGTGTATATTTATAGAGTCTGCTCTCAGCTGGTACGAGGCACTGACTACATTTGATATTGAACCACACTGATATCGAAATATCATCTGCTTTGGATGGGTTCACAATAATCACAAGTGCACATTAATTGATTGATAAGTCAGCTAAAAGGCCCCTGGACAGTTACAACATCAACTAAAAGCCCAAAATACAAAGAAAAAAAAAGAAGAACTTTAAATAGTTTATAAGCTTGGAGAAACGGGGAAAATGATAGTGTTTGTAAAGATATACTACCAGTATAACACTAGTCTTTAGTTTATTCTACAGCAAGTTCCCTTGATCTAAATAAAGTTTTATCTTATCCCGAAATATCAAGTCACAGAAAACTAAGAAATGACAATTCATTCGTGCTATAATCTTGCGTGCAAATGCCTTGTTATTGCTCTCTTCTGTGATGTGTAGTTGTGTTCAATGCCCTGATCTTGTGCCTGTTGGATGTTTTATACAAAGTTGTATAAAGTGAGAAGCCAGTGAGTCTCACCTTCCTCTTGAGCTCTGCATGCTGAGCCTCCAGCAGACCGTGTGAGTCTTCTCTGTCCGACCCAAACCGCTGCTGCCTGTTACCTGAACACACAAAACAGCTGAGCTTTGTCAACACAAAAATATGTACAAGTACGCCAGTTGTGTTGTTTACTGTAACGACTCACAGCGACTGGTCCCTCACTACGTTTTTCTTATTTCTTACCCCGCAAGTTCTTTTAAATCTTGTTACTCCAACCAAGTTCTGACATTATTTATTTTGTCTTTATGAAGGCTTTCTTGTCATGTCTTTTCCTATTCTGTATTTCTTCTCATTAGAAACTGGACTAAAACTTTGTGGTGTGAATCTTTCTATTATTAAATTTGAGTAGACATTGAAAATCTCTGTGTGAATAAATTCTATCTCCCAAAGGACAAAAGGCTGTTATTTAATGTGCATGTTTCAAACCCATATTTTCTCTTGGTCACATACAGAGGAAAAGGCCCAACATTGTTATTTTCCTAATGTGATGAAGAAGATATTTAACAGGATCAGATTAGATGATTTCACAGTTTCACTATTTTTCCAGGACGGACATGATGATTGTTTAAACCACGTGCCATTAAACTCTCAGCGATCAGTTCTGCTCTGAACTCACCGAGAGGCTCTCTGCTTGGCATCCCGGCATTCCCTCGGTTGCTGCTGAACCCAAACGTGTTCTCGCTACTCTGATTGGTTGTGGCTCTGCTCACAGATTTGCTCTGCCCCGCCGGCTGCGGCCAGTTGGACCCGAGGGTCGGCTCCATCGGTTTGGGTCCTGGTTTCATCCCAAGCCCGGGTGTAGCAATCGCGGTGATGGCCTGCGAGGCAATGGTGTCAATCTCATCCAAGTCGTCCTGGGTGAAGTCGTCGTCATCTCCAAACGGGTCATTGAAGGCCGTCACGACATCCTGGTTCAGGCCTCGAAGGCGCTTGGTGGGGGGGTAGTTCATGCTGTGGGGGACGAAGAGGAATTAGACCAGCTATAAACAAGTGTTGG